>NC_069500.1:288340111-288610111 GCF_027579735.1 Bombina bombina
TAGAAGTTGCTTTTTGACCTCTCCTTTTACCAGAATAAACAACAAACAAGGAAGATGTTTGTCTGAAATCCTTTGTAGCATCTAAATAGAATTTTAGAGCACGAACTACATCCAAATTGTGCAACAAACGTTCCTTCTTTGAAACTGGATTCGGACACAAAGAAGGCACGACTATCTCCTGGTTAATGTTTTTGTTAGAAACAACTTTCGGAAGAAAACCAGGTTTAGTACGCAAAACCACCTTATCTGCATGGAACACCAGATAAGGAGGAGAACACTGCAGAGCAGATAACTCTGAAACTCTTCTAGCAGAAGAAATTGCAACCAAAAACAAAACTTTCCAAGATAATAACTTAATATCTACGGAATGTAAGGGTTCAAACGGAACCCCCTGAAGAACTGAAATAACTAAATTGAGACTCCAAGGAGGAGTCAAAGGTTTGTAAACAGGCTTGATTCTAACCAGAGCCTGAACAAAAGCTTGAACATCTGGCACAGCCGCCAGCTTTTTGTGAAGTAAAACAGATAAAGCAGAAATCTGTCCCTTCAAAGAACTTGCAGATAATCCTTTCTCCAAACCTTCTTGAAGAAAGGATAGAATCTTAGGAATTTTTATCTTGTTCCATGGGAATCCTTTAGATTCACACCAAAAGATATATTTTTTCCATATTTTATGGTAGATTTTTCTAGTCACAGGCTTTCTGGCCTGAACAAGAGTATCAATGACAGAATCTGAGAACCCTCGCTTTGATAAAATCAAGCGTTCAATCTCCAAGCAGTCAGTTGGAGTGAGGCCAGATTCGGATGTTCGAACGGACCTTGAACAAGAAGGTCCTGTCTCAAAGGTAGCTTCCATGGTGGAGCCGATGACATATTCACCAGGTCTGCATACCAAGTCCTGCGTGGCCACGCAGGAGCTATCAAGATCACCGATGCCCTCTCCTGATTGATCCTGGCTACCAGCCTGGGGATGAGAGGAAACGGTGGGAATACATAAGCTAGGTTGAAGGTCCAAGGTGCTACTAGTGCATCTACTAGAGTCGCCTTGGGATCCCTGGATCTGGACCCGTAGCAAGGAACCTTGAAGTTCTGACGAGAGGCCATCAGATCCATGTCTGGAATGCCCCACAATTGAGTAATTTGGGCAAAGATTTCCGGATGGAGTTCCCACTCCCCCGGATGAAATGTCTGACGACTCAGAAAATCCGCTTCCCAATTTTCCACTCCTGGGATGTGGATTGCAGACAAGTGGCAGGAGTGAGTCTCCGCCCATTGAATGATTTTGGTCACTTCTTCCATCGCCAGGGAACTCCTTGTTCCCCCCTGATGGTTGATATACGCAACAGTCGTCATGTTGTCTGATTGAAACCGTATGAATTTGGCCTTTGCTAGCTGAGGCCAAGCCTTGAGAGCATTGAATATCGCTCTCAGTTCCAGAATATTTATCGGGAGAAGAGATTCTTCCCGAGACCAAAGACCCTGAGCTTTCAGGAGGTCCCAGACCGCGCCCCAGCCCACCAGACTGGCGTCGGTCGTGACAATGACCCACTCTGGTCTGCGGAAGCTCATCCCCTGTGACAGGTTGTCCAGGGTCAGCCACCAACGGAGTGAATCTCTGGTCCTCTGATCTACTTGTATCGTCGGAGACAAGTCTGTATAATCCCCATTCCACTGACTGAGCATGCACAGTTGTAATGGTCTCAGATGAATTCGCGCAAAAGGAACTATGTCCATTGCCGCGACCATCAAACCTATTACTTCCATGCACTGCGCTATGGAAGGAAGAGGAACAGAATGAAGTACTTGACAAGAGCTTAGAAGTTTTGATTTTCTGGCCTCTGTCAGAAAAATCCTCATTTCTAAGGAGTCTATTATTGTTCCCAAGAAGGGAACTCTTGTTGACGGAGATAGAGAACTTTTTTCTACGTTCACTTTCCACCCGTGAGATCTGAGAAAGGCCAGGACAATGTCCGTATGAGCCTTTGCTTGTGGTAGGGACGACGCTTGAATCAGTATGTCGTCCAAGTAAGGTACTACTGCAATGCCCCTTGGTCGTAGCACCGCTAGAAGGGACCCTAGTACCTTTGTGAAAATTCTTGGAGCAGTGGCTAATCCGAATGGAAGTGCCACAAACTGGTAATGCTTGTCCAGAAAGGCGAACCTTAGGAACCGATGATGTTCCTTGTGGATAGGAATATGTAGATACGCATCCTTTAAATCCACCGTGGTCATGAATTGACCTTCCTGGATGGAAGGAAGAATTGTCCGAATGGTTTCCATTTTGAACGATGGAACCTTGAGAAACTTGTTTAGGATCTTGAGATCTAAGATTGGTCTGAATGTTCCCTCTTTTTTGGGAACTATGAACAGATTGGAGTAGAATCCCATCCCTTGTTCTCCTAATGGAACAGGATGAATCACTCCCATTTTCAACAGGTCTTCTACACAATGTAAGAATGCCTGTCTTTTTATGTGGTCTGAAGACAATTGAGACCTGTGGAACCTCCCCCTTGGGGGAAGCTCCTTGAATTCCAGAAGATAACCTTGGGAGACTATTTCTAGCGCCCAAGGATCCAGAACATCTCTTGCCCAAGCCTGAGCGAAGAGAGAAAGTCTGCCCCCCACCAGATCCGGTCCCGGATCGGGGGCCAACATCTCATGCTGTCTTGGTAGCAGTGGCAGGTTTCTTGGCCTGCTTACCTTTGTTCCAGCCTTGCATTGGCCTCCAGGCTGGCTTGGTTTGAGAAGTATTACCCTCTTGCTTAGAGGATGTAGCACTTGGGGCTGGTCCGTTTCTGCGAAAGGGACGAAAATTTGGTTTATTTTTAGCCTTGAAAGACCAATCCTGAGGAAGGGCGTGGCCCTTACCCCCAGTGATATCAGAAATAATCTCTTTCAAGTCAGGGCCAAACAGCGTTTTCCCCTTGAAAGGTATGTTAAGCAATTTGTTCTTGGAAGACGCATCCGCTGACCAAGATTTTAGCCAAAGCGCTCTGCGCGCCACAATAGCAAACCCTGAATTTTTCGCCGCTAATCTAGCCAATTGCAAAGTGGCGTCTAAAGTAAAAGAGTTAGCCAATTTGAGAGTATGAATTCTGTCCATAATCTCCCCATAAGAAGAATCTTTATTGAGCGACTTTTCTAGTTCATCGAACCAGAAACACGCTGCTGTAGTGACAGGAACCATGCATGAAATTGGTTGTAGAAGGTAACCTTGCTGAACAAACATCTTTTTAAGCAAACCCTCTAATTTTTTATCCATAGGATCTTTGAAAGCACAACTATCTTCTATAGGGATAGTAGTGCGTTTGTTTAGAGTAGAAACCGCCCCCTCGACCTTGGGGACTGTCTGCCATAAGTCCTTTCTGGGGTCGACCATAGGAAACAATTTCTTAAATATAGGGGGAGGGACAAAAGGTATGCCGGGCCTTTCCCATTCTTTGTTTACAATGTCCGCCACCCGCTTGGGTATAGGAAAAGCTTCGGGGGGCCCCGGGACCTCTAGGAACTTGTCCATCTTACATAATTTCTCTGGAATGACCAAATTCTCACAATCATCCAGAGTAGATAACACCTCCTTAAGCAGAGCGCGGAGATGTTTCAATTTAAATTTGAATGTAATCACATCAGGTTCAGCTTGTTGAGAAATTTTCCCTGAATCTGAAATTTCTCCCTCAGACAAAACCTCCCTGGCCCCCTCAGACTGGTGTAGGGGCACTTCAGAACCAATATCATCAGCGTCCTCATGCTCTTCAGTATTTTCTAAAACAGAGCAGTCGCGCTTTCGCTGATAAGTGGGCATTTTGGCTAAAATGTTTTTGATAGAATTATCCATTACAGCCGTTAATTGTTGCATAGTAAGGAGTATTGGCGCACTAGATGTACTAGGGGCCTCCTGTGTGGGCAAGACTGGCGTAGACGAAGGAGGGGATGATGCAGTACCATGCTTACTCCCCTCACTTGAGGAATCATCTTGGGCATCATTTTCTCTAAATTTTGTGTCACATAAATCACATCTATTTAAATGAGAAGGAACCTTGGCTTCCCCACATACAGAACATAGTCTATCTGATAGTTCAGACATGTTAAACAGGCATAAACTTGATAACAAAGTACAAAAAACGTTTTAAAATAAAACCGTTACTGTCACTTTAAATTTTAAACTGAACACACTTTATTACTGAAAATGTGAAAAAGTATGAAGGAATTGTTCAAAATTCACCAAAATTTCACCACAGTGTCTTAAAGCCTTAAAAGTATTGCACACCAAATTTGAAAGCTTTAACTCTTAAAATAACGGAACCGGAGCCGTTTTTATATTTAACCCCTATACAGTCCCTGGTATCTGCTTTGCTGAGACCCAACCAAGCCCAAAGGGGAATACGATACCAAATGACGCCTTCAGTAAGCTTTTTCTATGTATCTGAGCTCCTCACACATGCATCTGCATGTCTTGCTTCCCAAAAACAACTGCGCAATAGAGGCGCGAAAATGAGGCTCTGCCTATGATTAGAGAAGGCCCCCAGTGAAAAAGGTGTCCAATACAGTGCCTGCCGGTTATTTTACATAATTCCCAAGAATAAAATAACTCCTCAAAACTATGAAATATTAAAAATGCTTATAAATCAATCGTTTTAGCCCAAAAAAATGTCTACCAGTCTTTAAAGCCCTTGTGAAGCCCTTTATTCTTATTTAATAAAAATGGCTTACCGGATCCCATAGGGAAAATGACAGCTTCCAGCATTACCAAGTCTTGTTAGAAATGTGTCATACCTCAAGCAGCAAAAGTCTGCTCACTGTTTCCCCCAACTGAAGTTAATTCCTCTCAACAGTCCTGTGTGGAAACAGCCATCGATTTTAGTAACGGTTGCTAAAATCATTTTCCTCTTACAAACAGAAATCTTCATCTCTTTTCTGTTTCAGAGTAAATAGTACATACCAGCACTATTTTAAAATAACAAACTCTTGATTGAAGAATAAAAACTACATTTAAACACCAAAAAACTCTAAGCCATCTCCGTGGAGATGTTGCCTGTACAACGGCAAAGAGAATGACTGGGGAAGGCGGAGCCTAGGAGGGATCATGTGACCAGCTTTGCTGGGCTCTTTGCCATTTCCTGTTGGGGAAGAGAATATCCCACAAGTAAGGATGACGCCGTGGACCGGACACACCTATGTTGGACAAATGGTCTTACCCTCTAGGATCCATGCTGTGGAACAGACACAGTCTTGCAGCGGCACCTCTGACATGGACTTGAGTGTGTAATGGCAAGCAGTGAAACTCGTCAACACTGATTGCTCAGGAGTTGTTAGCGACAGTCTGGGTGGGTTTGCAGAAAAACTTTCCCAGTATCCCCAGATTCTAACTTTCATCAATAATCTCACTGAGAGGTTGACATGACTACTTAAAACTCCAGTCCTTTCTAGAAGGGAACATACCCATTACAGGACTATCCAAATCTTCTGACACTTCTCTGCCACCTATCATGGCGAAAGGCAAATAATGACTGGGGGATAGGGGAAGTGGGAGGGATATTTAGGCCTATGGCTGGGGTGTCTTTGCCTCCTCCTGGTGGCCGAGTGTTGTATTTCCCAACAGTAAGAAATTAAGACGTGGACTCTCTCTGCCTTATGGAAGGAAAGAAGGGTTCCAAAAAAGATAACTCAATTCAGAAACTCTAGCAAAAGAGATAGCCAAAAGAAACAAAACCTTCAAAGAAAGAAGCTTAATACCCAATTTATGCATAGGCTCAAAAGGAGGAGCCTGCAAAACCTTCAACAGAAAGTTCAGACTTTAGGGAGGAGAAATTGGCTTGATCACACACTTAATTTGTGCCAAAGACTGAACAAATTATGAATATAAAGAAAATTAGCAATCTTCTTAGGAAACAAAACTGAAAGAGCAGAAACCTGGCAGATAGGTTTCTTATCCATCCTGTAAGAACTGCAAAATTATACGAATTCTAAAAGAATGTCAGGAAAAGCCATGATCTATACACCAAGCAAAAGAACGGACAACTGGACGTCTTATCCAGATCTGCATATTAAATCGTGTGAGGCCAAGATGAGGCAATCAGGATTACTGATTATTTCTCTAGCCTTATCTTGGAAATCACTCTGGGAAGAAGAGGAAAAAGATAAGCACGCTGAAATGATCAATGAGCTAATAGAGTATCCACAAACTCTGCTTGAGGGTACCTGGACCTTGCAAAGTACCTGGGAAGTTTGTTGTCTAAATGAGAAGCAATCAGATTTATCTCTGGGAGACCACAAAGATCCACAATCTGATTGAACATATCCTAGTGAAGAGACCATTCCCTTGGATGCAAAGACTGACAAATGAGAAAATCTGCTTCCAAGTTGTTCACTCCTAGAAAATAAACTGCAGAGACTAGACGAAATTGACAGTGAGAAGAGAGAGGGACTGAAGGTTCAGACAGACAGACACCAATTTTAGCCTGAGATCTGATTACAGACAATAAGGCACCCAGAACCTGTGAGGAAATTCTTGGAGCTGTAACCAGAAAAAATGGTAGAACAAACTGAAAATGCTTATCTAGAAAGGCAAAGCTCAGAAACCGGTAATGTTCCCTGTGGATTTGAACATTAAGAATCTTTTAAATCTACTGTGGACATAAAATTACCTTGCTAAAAAAAACGCAGAAGTAAATGGGCAAGTAAATGGAAAATGAGATTTAATACGGAAAAATGCAAGGTTCTACATTTTGGAAGTAAAAATAAGCAGGCAACGTATTTTTTAAATGGGACAAGACTTAGCCAAACAGAGGAGGAAAGGGATTTGGGAGTAGTAATAGATAACAAGCTAAAGATGGGTGCACAATGCAGGGTAGCGGCTTCAAAGGCTAATAAGATACTAGCATGTATTAAAAGAGGCATTGATTCAAGGGAGGAAAGCATAATACTGTCACTATATAAAGCCCTGGTAAGACCTCACCTTGAGTATGGAGTGCAGTTCTGGGGACCGATCGCAAAAAAAGATATTGCAGAACTAGAAAAAGTTCAGAGAAGGGCCACAAAGCTAATAAGGGGATTGGAGAAATTAACCTATGAGGAGAGGCTAGCCAAACTGGGTCTGTTTTCTTTAGAAAAAAGGCGCTTGAGAGGTGACATGATTACTTTATATAAATATATTCAAGGCCCATATTCAGAGATGGCAGAAGCTCTGTTTATTCCAAGAAAATTGTTTCTGACAAGAGGTCACAATTTAAGGTTGGAGGAAAGGAGATTTAATCTGCAACGGAAACATTTTGTCACTGTAAGAGCAATAAAATTGTGGAATTCATTACCAAAGGAGGTAGTGAATGCCAATACCCTAGATACATTTAAAAATAGTCTGGATACATTTCTGTATATAAACAAAATTCATGGATATGACTGCTAGTATTAAATGGGTCACCTTTTAGTGGGGTTATTTAAGCTTAACTGGAGCTTTTTTTTTTTTTAAAGTATTTTAGATTTGTATAGGTTGAACTCGATGGACTTCAGTCTTTTTTCAACCTTATCTACTATGTATAGTCCAAATAGTTTCCATGTTGAAAGTAGGAATTCTGACTAACTTGTTCAGAATTTTCAGATCCAGAACTGGTCTGAAAGAATCTTCCTTTTTTGGAGCAATGAAGAGATTTGAAAAAAATTCCCATCCCCTGTTCCTGCAAAGGAACTGGCGCAATCACTACCATAGTTTCCAGATCTGAAACGGACTGAAAAAAGTATGGGGCCTTTAAGGGATTCATTGGAATATTGGAAAGAAAAAAACCTTCCACTGGGGGGCTTTGTTCTTAATACTATCCGTTAACCCTGAGAAACTACATTCAGAACCCAGGGATCTTGAACAAACTCCAAGCAAGCTTCCTGAAAAAGGCATAACCTGTCCCCTACCAAAGCCTCTGGATCAGCGGCCGCACCTTCATGCAGACTTGGAAGTAGGGATAGATTTTTGGCTTGCTTAGGTCTGTTCCAATTAGCACTAAGCCTTCAGACTAGGCCATAGGTGATTTGCTTCTGAGAGGAGGAATCAACTTTCTGTTCCTTGTTCTGACAAAAGGAACAAAAACGAATGGAGGCTTTAGATTTCTCCTTGTATTTCTTGTCCTGGTAAGAAAAGCCTATTTACCTTCAGTAACAGTAGAAATGATAGAATCCAAATCAGAACCCAAAAAATTATTTCCTTGAACAGAAAGAGATAAAAGTCTGTATTTAGGCACCATATCAGTAGACCAGGGTTTAAGCCATGAAGCTCTTCTAGAAAGAACTGTCAAAGACATGTGTTTAACATTTGACAAAAACAGAATCACAAATAAAGGAATTAGCACTTTTGAGCAGTCCCAAGAGGATAAAAAAAAATTAATCACTAGCAGAATCATTAGAAAACTGCTCTGAAAGACAAGTTAATTGGTAAGAAGAAGCCGCAGCTACATCAGCAATAGAAATAGCTGGCCTAAACAAATAACCTGCTTGCAGAAAGAAGAATTCTAACTTCCTATCTAAGGGTGCTTAAAAGAAGTACTGTCTTCCAAATGGATAGTAGTGCACTTAGCCAGAGTACAAAATGGCCCCATCTACTTTAGGGAGAGTCTCCCATAACTCAAAATTAGAGGCAATAAAATGGTATAACTTCTTAAACATTGCAGAAAGATTAAAAGAATTACCTGGCTTAGACCAGTCCTTAGAAACTATTACAGAAACAGCATCTGGAATAGGAAAAACAGGGGTTTTAGTCACAGTTTTAATGACTTAATCCAATTATTAAAAGTCTTATCCTCAGAATCCAAAGGGTAACCCCTAAAGTAAGCAAAACCTCTTTTAAAAGGGAATAGACATGTTCTACTTTAAATTAAAAAAAGAGGATGAATCAGGTTCAACATCAGAAGAAGATTTCTCATCAGCAGAGGAAACTTCTTGTTCTAAAGACACAACAGGATTATCCCTAGTCTCAGAAGACACAAAGAGTAACTCCCAGCAACAATGTAGCAAACGTGCAGATGAAGACAGATGGAGACTTATAAGTGCATATACAAAGTGTCCACAGCAACTTATTAAAATAACTCTTTTATTGGAACAGATTAAAATACATGCAACGGTGGGCGTGTCTAGGCAGTGTCTATAAACGGTTGCATTTTTAAGGGCTCCCAGACCAATTATGATAATCCGACAATTATCCTAGAAGGTATACCTCATCCTACCTTATTAAGGATAAGATCCAGCCACTTCATCACTTGCTGTTTGGTGCAGTATCAAGATCATCCTGTCTATGGCACCTGGGACCTGTACTAGACCATTGAGAAATTGGGTGGCGGCCTACACTAATCTACTCAACAACCTCCCCCCCCCAGTTATATGGGTTAAGCAGCTCTTGTTCTGCTGATCTTTGGACTTTACTTTTCAACTCCTTTTTTAATCTATAAGCATATCCCTTAACCGTTGTAGTATGGAGGAGGAACTCTACTTACAAATATGAATTCTGTTTGCCGACTTGGAGCGTCAAATACTAAATAGATCAGGCCAGTTTATGAAGTCAGCAAGAACCCGGTGTGCAGAGTGTACGTTTACAGAGTCCAATATGGTAATGGAGCTAAACGATGGAAAGCAGTGACATACAGTCAGAGGTTTTGAGCTCTCTTATTGAGCTTGAACACACGCAGAACTGTATGTCTGACACAGTAGAGACAAGTATGAAAGAACGGATAATTACCGTACCTCTCTGTATACAAATAGTACCTTTTAATATGGCTGCACTTCTACCTATAGCACAAGATCAGTATTTATTTACTGTCTCCTTTTTTTTGGTTGTTTTTCCTGTTTGTGGATAGATTTGAATGCATCAATGAAGCACCTCTTATTCTTGTTTACTATTCTGACAGAAATTAGCAACTAGCTCCTTTAACTGGCACTTGCAGACTATACTATGATCTGTGCCCACCCTGGCTCTATTCCCAATGATTCCCTTTACACCCGATGGCCTAGGATTTTTTAACAAGTACATTAGATAAGGGAACACATTAACACCCTCAATACTTTATTGTAATTTAGTAGCTTCTTCCTAACTATCTAAGGTCGAGAGGTTAGTTGCATTATTATTGTACTACTCCTTGCTTTCCTTATTGTTATCTATACTAGTTCTTGTTCTTTTGTCAGCGACCAAGATGGTGGAACAGAAAAGGACATGATGATCTTAGGTACACAGCTAATAATTGTTTATTGTAGACTGTTTAGACAATATATTCCTAATCTTCAGGATCCTAACACTGTTATTACCTCTGACTTACAGTTAAAATTACTAAGATACTCAGCCCATTATAGTAGTCCTCCTCCAGCATAATAATGTTCACTATAATACCGTAATAAATATACTAAGCTCATGGTGTATATTATATCTTATTGTTAATTGCCTTATTTCTCGCATTTATCACACATATTGATATAAGAAGATAATTTATACTCTTTTGCTTATATCAGTATCTACTGTTCAAACATCCTAGACATTACTATATTAACCATTTGTCATGGGGCCCAAAAGGGGCTGCCTGTGTGACCATATATTCTTTTCCTTTCCCAATTCAGTGTTCCACAAGTGGCCAGCCAAATAGTAACTTATTTAAGATATTGTTATTGTAAAATGGAGGTTTGTATAGCCTATATCTTTTCATTTATTGTTTTCAACGCTTATATCAGTGATTATTGTTCAACTGAATTTATGTCATTACTGTTACATGATGGTATGTTTTATCTTTCACAAAACCTCAATAAAAGATTATTTAAATACAAAAAAATAATACATGCAACGTTCCAGGCCTTTCAGCCTTAATCATGCATCCTAGTCTCAGAAGGCATAGCACTAGTAGAAGGTAAATTCAGAACTGAACTTTTATGCTTACTTGAAGGCGGGAGAGCTGCCAAAATTTCAGAAACAGTAGATTTGATTAGAACTTTCACAAATGTAGAGAAATCCGTAGGGCTCCCCTGTAAGGAACAAACAGAAGGAGCAATAATACCCATAGAAGCAGCATTAGGTTGGTCAGAATGCATTAACATTTTTTAAAACTTGAGCCACAGGTAACAAATAGATTCCACACCCGAAGCCTGAATAGTGCTCAGCTGAATATGACAAAATGCGTAAAAACTAAGCTGTTAAAGGAACAGTCAAGTCCAAAATAAACTTTCATGATTCAAATAGGGCATGATTTTAAACAACTTTACTTTTATCACCAATTTTGCTTTGATCTCTTGGTATTCTTAGCTGAAAGCTAAACCTAAGTAGGCTCATATGCTAATTTATTAGCCCTTGAAGTGTGCCTCTAATCTGCTATGCATTTTGAAATGTTTTCACCACTAGAGGGCGTTAGTTCATGTGTGTCATATAGATAACATTGAGCTCACACACGTGAAGTTACCAAGTAGTCAGCACTGATTGGCTAAAATGCAAGTCTGTCAAAAGAACTGAAATAAGGGGGCAGTTTGCAGAGGCATAGATACAAGGTAATTACAGAGGTAAAATGTGCATTATTATAACTGGGGAATGGGTTATAAAGGGATTATTTATCTTTTTTTTTTAAAAAATTCTGGTGTTTACTGTCCCTTTAAAAGAGAGATTAGATGCCAAAAAACAACATGCACGTACTAGAGGTATACAGTCACGAAACTGACACGGTAACCTAAAAGCTGAAGCGAGGGAAAACTCAACGTGCGCTATCCCGAGAGCTCAAGTTCATTATCCTGACATGCACAGATCTGAAGGCCGACACATGTTAAAAAATACAAACTAAACTCGTCTCACCAAAATCCGGCGCGTGCAAAAAATCTAAAGGGGAATAATATTAGTATAAAGATTATGTCCCAATACTTTATATATTAATAAATATTATATTATCTTTGCCCAAACAAAGCTACAGAGAGTCATATAATTAAAAAGATGATACTTACCAATAGACACTCATCTACCACTAAACAACCAGTCGAAAGCCAAACCAGTACAAACATATCAGCAGAGGTTATGGAATAGGAATATATTGTAGATTCATAGGAGGCGGCAAAAAACAAGTCCCTGCAACCACTATAAAAGGTTGGTGACAAATTTTCCATGAAGTGAAAAAAGAGAACCACTTAACCATACCCCATATACAGGTATACATCACTTTACAGCGCTTCGCTAATACAGTGCTATGTAGAGCTGAAGTTCAAACTCCAAGGATTTTGAAACAGTGCTGTAATCTTCGTGAAATTGCGAGAAAAGTAACTGGCACCATTTTGTTATGTGCAGTTTACTCTGTTGACAGCATTACAGTGCAATCTGTGTCTCAGTGCTATAGTCTGGAAAATTTTACTACAGTAATTGTCACTATTTTACAGGTACAGTTTTATTGAATATTAATTGAATACTGTGCTGTGCTAGTGTTAAACTAAACATAGCACTAATGCACCCCTAATATATGTTAGTGCAAATATGTTTTCTAGTTTTTAAAAACACTGGCAAGTGAAAAGAAAGCTAAAGCTGCCTTGTTTCATGCAATTTTAAACAACTTTCCAATTTACTTTTATCATCAAATTTGTTCCCTTGGTGGTATTTTTGAAAAGCTAAACCTAGCTAGGCTCAAACTGATTTCTAAACCGTTGAAAATTGCCTCCTAGCTCAGAGCATTTTGAAAGTTTTTCACAGTTAGACAGTGTTAGTTCATGTGTGTCATATATATATATATATATATATATATATTTATATATATATATATATATATATAACATTGTGCTCTCTCCCGTGGAGTTATTTAGGAGTCTGCACTGATTGACTAAACTGCATGTCTGTCAAAAGTACTGAAATAAGTGGGGAGTCTGCAGAGGTTTGAATACAAGGTAATCACAGAGGTAAAACATATATTAATATAACTGTGTTAGTTATGCAAAACTGGGGAATGGGTAATAAAAGGGAATATCTATCTTTTTAAACAATAAAAATTCTGGTGTAGACTGTCTTTTTAAGGTGGTTTTCACTTTAAAGCAAGGCTCCGGTCCCTAACCCGCTGTATGAGTTGGGTATACCTGTACATCCCTCTGACAAACACTGTACTCTGAGGGGAAAACGTGCCTCAACATTGACTGAAAGTCCCTCTAGCTGAAAAATCAAATGCACATCTTCATTCTTCCTCTTTGTCCAGCAGGGTCAAAAACAAGACTGAGGTATCTGTGAGGTGGGAGGGGTTTTATAGAGCTCTTGGGGTTTGGGAATGCTTGCCTCCTCTCGTGGTAGGGAAGAGTCATCCCCAGGAGTAATGAATAGTGAACTCTCACCACCTGTATGAAAAATATTAAATCTGCTCATTTCTACATCACCTATTTAAAAAAAAAGAAGATATTTGTTAGCCAATCTCTATCGAATGATAAATCTCTTAGGGAAAATATAAGCAGACTGCTCTGATTTTTAATATTATAGCGGAAGTCAGTCGACCAATCTGTCGGTCTTATGCACATACAAAAAAAAATCTAATTTGTCTCTTCAAGCAATTCAATGATCCAGAGATAAAGCTCTACTGTGCATAAAACAAAAATCTTTTTTTTTCTTTTTAAAGTTTGCATGAAATTATTCGTTTTTTTGGTGCTGGGGACTTCCGGCGAGGGAGGAGCTGACAGACACGCTGCTTGCTGCACAGCTCCATGGTGGCTATGAGTCGCTCAACCAATACAGCGTTTACCCTCTGCTGAGACCTGCTTACCCAGCCTGGTTCTGGGAGAGAGTCGGGGAGTGAGGCTTGCGTCGGAAGCATCAGCATTGGAATAGTCCCGCAGTTGGCGGTTTTTGCCCAGTGGTAAGGAACCACACACTCCACTCTGAAGGGGCGCAAATTGAGCACTGAGGATCGGCAAATCCTGGCGGCAATAGATTAACCGGGCCGCTGAGACAGAAGGAGCCGTAAAAGCCGGCGGATACACTACATACCTTAGCCGCTGGTAGGTCGAGGCTTCCACTGGGCGGAGGGATCCGCTAGTGGCGCTTCCTCCTCGCGGTGAAGAAGTTGAGACAGACGTTGTTGCTATCCGCTGGGCCAGGAGGTCATTGGCTGATACATAGGCGGAATACAGCTAACAGGTAGCCCTGAGATTACCCCGAGGAGGTGGAGGTCACAGTAACAGTAACTACTATATGCAAGAGGAAAACACAGCAGTATGGAGTAGCACCCATTTGAAGATCTTAGCCTGCTAAAAGAGCAAGTTTAAAAAAGCAGCTTGTTTGCAGTATTACCTGAGAAACACGGATGGGAATATAGCTGGAGTAAGCTGGCCTAACAGGTACTTTTCTATTATGCTGTTTGTAAAATCAGGGGAGGCCTTAGATTGCTAAAAGGCCACTCACAGTATAATTGTTTTTTCATCCTACTCTCTGGACATTATTCTAAAGGCAGCCATTTAAAATATCTGGTGGACGGTAGCTGGTTTGTTTGCCTAGCTAGCAAAATCTATAGGTTCTTTGAAGTTATGGTTGCATGTTTGGACACTGCAAGTCAATCAGATGATTTACCCTGAGAAGTTTTTCTGAATATTCATGCTTTTGCAGTTTCTATTTGCAGAACTTTGTTATATCCCAGGACTGATTATATTATGCTTCGATAAAGGGATGTTTTTTTTTTTTGTTTTTTTTAGCCTATATGCATATACGTACATTTGTTTGAAATAATTTCTGGGATATTGCAACCAAAGATTGTTGCTATTATTTAATTCTTCACCCTTATTAAGAAACAAATTGGTGTATGGGGTTTGTGTAGATAGTGTAAGTATAGGATAAAAAAAAAAGAAAAAAAAAAAGGAAAAAAGGGAGAAGAGAGAGGAAGGAAAAAAATAAAATATTTTGTAGAGTTTTATATTCCTCATTGTCTGCAGTATAAAACATTTTGTGGTTTAGGATAAAGGCTCTGAAAATTCACTTACTTAGTGCACTTATATAACAAGGGGGAAAAAAAAAAAAAAGAGGGGGGGGGGGATAAGATTACACATGGATAGGAAGGCTACTTCTGACTAGCCAGATCACTTTTTTTTCTTTTTGTTTTTGTCACATTAGCTGTGTTGAATTCACAATATTTTGATATTAATATAAAATTATCACTTATTTACACTTCTTAAATGCCTATGGATAGGTATATCACTCAAGTTAAGCAAAATTCTCCTAAGATGCCTCCAAAAATAAAAGACAGGAGGAATAAGAATATAGATGTCCCTACAGAAGGGCTGGCGGATACGTCTTTATCTACATTAGATACACAATCTTTATTGGCACAACTCTCAGATATGTTTACTCCACAGTTTGACACTATTAAGAAGGAGCTTAATCATATATCTTCAGAAATTGTATCTTTGGCTAATGAAGTTAAACAATTTGCAACAAGAATGAATGAGGCGGAGGGTAGAATTTCGGATTTAGAAGATCTAGTCAACACACATGAAAGTATAGTTGTGAAACAGGATGATAAGATCACAAATCTACAATTGCGCCTGGAGGATCTAGAGGATCGCTCCAGGCGTAACAATATTAGAATTGTAGGCCTACCAGAAACTTCTCAGTATGAAGACCTTTTGAATTTCACATCAAGCGCTAGGAATCCCATCAAACCAACTCCCCTTAATAGTAGAAAGGGAGCATAGGGTAGGGCCTAGGAACTCTGGGCAAAGTAGCCATACTCGAAGTAGAATGTGCATTTTTAAGCTTTTAAGGTACCAGGATAAGATGGAGTTATTGAAATTATATAAGAAAAATGAGTCCTTTATATTAGATAATAACAAGCTGCTGTTATTCCAAGATTTTTCCCCTGAAACCTCTGCTAAAAGGAAACTTATGGTACCGTATTGTACAAAAATACTCCATAAAGGTTTAAAAGCATGGATATCATATCCTGCTAGGATTATAGTCCAAGACAAGGATGGTAGGCGGATAATCAATAACTGTCAAGAAGCTCATGAATTTATAGAGGCTATACAGTAAAGACATGCTCTCTCTTAAATAAACACTGAAAACATGGATAGGGTTAATATATCCTATAAAAGAGATGGTTTAGTTAGATATGTCTATAAGAAAATGTATGGCTATATGGTTTATTTTTGTTATAAAATCTGGTTATGCTGGTCAATCACTCTATACATAATAACGAATCAGTTTAATTTGTTTTTTAATTTAGGAGGGGGTATTTTTTTTTTTTTTTTTTTCTCACTTGGACTCTTCCACTCCGGGTCGGCCCTCTTTTATCTATTGGTCTTTGGAGGTATAATGGATAGGAGCTAGATGACAACAATATCGGTTAATTTAAAAATCTTGTCCTGGAATGTGGGGGTATTACCTCCCCCAGGAAGCGTAAACTTATTGTTAAGTATTTAGCGAAATTTAACCCAGATGTTGTTATGTTACAGGAAACACACTTAAAGGAAGCAGAATTACCTAAATTAAAATGTAAATGGATAGGTGAATTAGTAGCATCCCCTGCAGTGAAAAGAAGTTCGGGAGTAGCAATTTTACTTCATAAAAACTTAGATTATAAAATTAATAACATTCAAGTTGATTTGGAGGGTAGATATATTATCCTACATATACAATTGAATGGACGTGATTTTGTTTTGTGTAATGTTTATGGACCAAATAAATTTTCAGTAGACTTCTGGGATAATAGTAAACAAAAGTTATTTCCTTTCTCAGGAGGGAATTTAATTTTAGGGGGGGATTTTAATATGTCTATCTGCCCTGAATTGGACAGACTGTCATTAAAGAATAGCAGGGAATACCATAATAGTGCAAAATATTTTAAGAAATTTATTCATGAATTAAGGTTAGTAGATATTTGGAGGTTGAAAAACCCGGATCAACAAAATTTTACATGTGAATCAAAAGTTCATAAAACTTTTTCTAGAATAGACATAGTTTTTATCTCCAAATTATTGGCTACCTGTAGGTCAGAGGCAGGTATCGAAGATATCGTTATATCTGACCATGCAATAGTTTCAGTTAATAGTTTCAGTTACTCTGTTGACAGCATCATCTGCAAAAGGCCAGGCTCACTCATTTTTCTTTCCACGGTTCTTAGTGAATAACCCAAGATTTATTAATTTTTTAAAACAGAAATGGAAGGATTACACAACATTTAATATCGCTCAATTTAATAAAATTGAGGTGTTTTGGGAAGCTGCAAAGGCGGTAATAAGAGGGGACATTAAGTCCTATCTCTCTATCTGGAGGAAAAAAAACTTTGGCATACGAATTGCAGTTAGCTGCACAAACGAGAAATGCTTTTAGATATTATTGTATCCATAGATCTCCTCAAAATTGGGATAAGTACTGCAAGGTTAAAAGGGAGAGGGATATTTTTCTGAGGAAAAGATCACACCAGGAAGAACAGAAAATAAAATATCAATTTAAGGGCAGTTACGGTAATTCGGCTAAATTTCTTGCTACATTGGTTAAAATTAGAAAAAATAAAAACCGTATATCAGCCATTAGAGATAAGAATGCCATATATACGGATTCGGTGGATATTAATAGAATATTTTTTAATGTTTACCAGCAACTATACTCAGAAACAGAAGTGAACTTTGACAATTTTACAAATTTCTGGATGAAAGTTAAATTACCTAGAATTATGGAGGAGGAACTTCAAGCCTTAAATCGACCAATTTCAGAGGAAGAGATTTTAAAAGCGATCCAAGCAGCAAATAGTAATAAGACTCCGGGACCAGATGGCATCCCAGTTGAATTCTATAAAATGCTAGCAGAAGAAATGAGAATTCCTCTAGGCAGCTTATTTAATTATTATTTTTTTGCTGGAAATAAAATGTCTAGCAACTTTACCGCAGCTCGTATTTCCTTAATTTTTAAAAAAGGCAAAGATCCTTTGGATCCTGGGGCATATAGACCTATATCAGTTCTTAACGCAGACTATAAGCTATTGACATCTATTATAGCTGCTAGACTTATGATATCCCTAGATAAAATTATACATTTAGATCAGACAGGATTCATCAAAAATAGAAACTCGCTTGGAAATATTCGTCAAGTTACGTCGGTGTTGGATTATATTTGGAATTTAGATAAGAATGGAAGAGAATATAAAAGGTATAGCGAGGGAGCTATACTTACGGCAGATGCTGAAAAAGAATTCGATGCAGTCAACTGGAATTATCTATTTATGGCAGTGCAGAAATTTGGTTTTAGAAATCAATTTCTGCAATTTATTCGTAACCTCTATAATGCCCCTATATCTTATTTATGTGTCAATGCTATTTCATCCCCTAAGATTGAGTTGGAAAGAGGGACACGACAGGGTTGTCCGCTGTCGCCCTTACTATTTAATCTGGCATTAGAACCATTTGCAATTCTTTTAAGGGATAGTTTAGCTGGGTTATTGATGGGGGGTCATACTTTAAAAATATTACTGTATGCAGACGATCTATTGATCTTTATAGATAATGTGCATAAATCTATCCCCTTGATCGTGCGGCTGTTCGATTTTTTCTCTTCCTTTTCCGGGTATAAGATTAACTATAGCAAAAGCGAATTATTGGTCTTTTCTGAATCTAGATTAAAGCTCCTGCCGCATCCATTTAAAATGGTTGACTGTTTTAGGTATCTGGGTATTATCTTACATAGAAACCCTGAAATTTGGTACAAGCTGAACTATGGCCCGCTATTGCAAAAAATTAAAACTGACTTGGATTTATGGTCCTCATTAACTATCTCTCTTACTGCTAGGGTCAATTTGATAAAAACAATTATTTTCCCCCGAATATTGTATTTGCTTCAAAACCTTCCTTTATTCTTATCTAATAAGGATATATTAGATCTACAGCGATGGCAGTCTAAGTTTATCTGGGGGAAAAGGAAACCTTGTATTGCGCTTAAAAAATTAATGCTAAAACGGGAGATGGCAGGACTAGCCCTTCCGGATCTAAGACTGTATAATTGGGCTTCTTTGGCTAAAATCGCCTTTGAATGGATTACAGAATTAAATCATTTTACTTCATTAGATTTAGAGATATTTCTAGTCACACCATTTGCATTAAAGGCTATTTTGCATTGCCCATTAAAGAAACTACCTCTTAATATTATGAAATTAAGGTCGATAAAAAATATTATTATTGCATGGCAGAAGATATGTAACTACCTTAAGGTATCCCCGGCATTCTCGGAGTTTCTTCACATTGTAGGAAATCCTGAATTTTTGACAGGTATTGCTCAAGGGGTTTTTAGAAAGTGGGCTGAGCTTGGTCTTTCCTATGTATGTCAAATTTTTGGTTCTGATAGATTAATGACTTCGGAAGGACTATTTCAGAAGTTTAATCTTCCAAATTCAAATTTATATGCTTATTTCCAATTGCGACATTTTGTTTTTTCACAGAAGTGGGATAGCAAAGCCTTATTGGATTGGTCAAATATTACGAATATCATACGTAGATTTGCGTCAGGATTTACACCAATTTCTTTAATTTATGACGTTATGTTGGCTAAGCAAGGGGATCTGCATGAAAATAATCTATATAACTTTTGGAAGCGGTATTTTCTAGACCTAGAACAGAATAGGATAAAACAGAGTTTTGGGATGATAGATAAGGTATTGGTATCTACAGCATGGAAAGAATCACATATGAAACTTATAAATAATTATTATCTCTCACCGGAGAAAATGTCCAGGTTCTATCCTCTACAAAGCTTTGTCTGTTCTCGCTGTGTATTTCCTAAAGCAGACATCCTACATTTATTCTGGTCGTGTCCAAAAATACAGCAATTGTGGTTAAAGATTTGGTTTTGGTATAGCAAATGTTATCAAGATTATAATAAGTATACGGCGGTGGATATATTTTTTCTCACAAGCTCTGATTATAGGTCTAAAAGGCACTCTAAAATTCTGAATATTATTATTTTAATTACAAGACATTTAATACTGAAGAGCTGGAAAGACCATGTGGCACCTAGTTTCTCAGTATTTCTTAAAGAAATACAATACCAGATATTATATGAATCATACCATACGGTCTTTTCAACAGAAGCAAGGATAAAAATCTTCTTGCTAGACTGGCTACCTGTGGTTAAATCCTATCCACTTTCAATACAAAGACGGATTTTAGCCCCCTTTCTGAACTCCATCTCATTTGCTGAGTTGGTTATATCCAATGTGTTTCCTG
This sequence comes from Bombina bombina, assembly GCF_027579735.1. Lineage (NCBI taxonomy): Eukaryota > Metazoa > Chordata > Amphibia > Anura > Bombinatoridae > Bombina > Bombina bombina. Next base: position 288,360,272 of record NC_069500.1, read on the forward strand.
CAAGCTGGCTTTCAACTGCAAGGGAAGTGGATGTATGAGGGTTACTAGAAATAAGCTTGATATGTAATTGTATGGGAGGATGGAGGGGGTAGTCGGACCCGGATGCGGAGGGGCCTGAGTGAGAGATCCCCCCATACGGGGATGTTGGTTTTTTTGTTTTTTTTGTTTTGTTTTTTTGTGATTATGGGTTTTCATAGTCAAGAAAATTATCATTAGGTAATTTTATAATATAGTGTCCATTATATTTTTTGTGTTAAGTCATTAAAAGGTAAAAAATCCCAGCAAACCATGCAGGACAATAAATATGTTGCACATTGGCAATGAATCTTTTTATTTTATATCTGTTCCTTCAATGTATGCCAAAATTCTTTCTTTTTGCTTGTACATATCAAATTGTACTAAGCCCTGTGTGGCTTATGAGTTATATTGAATGCCTATGTATTGTTTGCTGGTTATAAAAAATTAATAAAAAAAAAAAAAAAAAAGAAATTATTCGTTTTTTTAAGACTTTATAATACAGCAAAATATAAACCATAGCAACTTGCTTTCTCAAAATAAAAGACTAGCAATTAATTACATCTTCTTGAAAAACTAAGTTACAGTCTACACAGCCATTTCATCTGGATCCCCAGCTTATCCTCCACAATATGCCCCTATAAAACCTGCACTGTAGTTATAAGAACAATAAACTTAAATAAAATTTTCATAATTCAGAGCATGCAATTTTTTATATTTACAATTTATTTTACTTTTTTTTCTTGGTATTGTTTGTTGTATAGCATACCTAGGTAGATTCAGAAGTATGCACATGACTTGAGAACTATATGACAGCAGTGTCTGCAACATTTGTAACAATAACAGAATTTATGTTTACCTGATAAATTACTTTCTCCAACGGTGTGTCCGGTCCACGGCGTCATCCTTACTTGTGGGATATTCTCTTCCCCAACAGGAAATGGCAAAGAGCCCAGCAAAGCTGGTCACATGATCCCTCCTAGGCTCCGCCTACCCCAGTCATTCGACCGACGTTAAGGAGGAATATTTGCATAGGAGAAACCATATGGTACCGTGGTGACTGTAGTTAAAGAAAATAAATTATCAGACCTGATTAAAAAAACCAGGGCGGGCCGTGGACCGGACACACCGTTGGAGAAAGTAATTTATCAGGTAAACATAAATTCTGTTTTCTCCAACATAGGTGTGTCCGGTCCACGGCGTCATCCTTACTTGTGGGAACCAATACCAAAGCTTTAGGACACGGATGAAGGGAGGGAGCAAATCAGGTCACCTAAATGGAAGGCACCACGGCTTGCAAAACCTTTCTCCCAAAAATAGCCTCAGAAGAAGCAAAAGTATCAAACTTGTAAAATTTGGTAAAAGTGTGCAGTGAAGACCAAGTCGCTGCCCTACATATCTGATCAACAGAAGCCTCGTTCTTGAAGGCCCATGTGGAAGCCACAGCCCTAGTGGAATGAGCTGTGATTCTTTCGGGAGGCTGCCGTCCGGCAGTCTCGTAAGCCAATCTGATGATGCTTTTAATCCAAAAAGAGAGAGAGGTAGAAGTCGCTTTTTGACCTCTCCTTTTACCGGAATAAACAACAAACAAGGAAGATGTTTGTCTAAAATCCTTTGTAGCATCTAAATAGAATTTTAGAGCGCGAACAACATCCAAATTGTGCAACAAACGTTCCTTCTTTGAAACTGGTTTCGGACACAGAGAAGGTACGATAATCTCCTGGTTAATGTTTTTGTTAGAAACAACTTTTGGAAGAAAACCAGGTTTAGTACGCAAAACCACCTTATCTGCATGGAACACCAGATAAGGAGGAGAACACTGCAGAGCAGATAATTCTGAAACTCTTCTAGCAGAAGAAATTGCAACTAAAAACAAAACTTTCCAAGATAATAACTTAATATCAACGGAATGCAAGGGTTCAAACGGAACCCCCTGAAGAACTGAAAGAACTAAATTGAGACTCCAAGGAGGAGTCAAAGGTTTGTAAACAGGCTTAATTCTAACCAGAGCCTGAACAAAGGCTTGAACATCTGGCACAGCGGCCAGCTTTTTGTGAAGTAACACAGACAAGGCAGAAATCTGTCCCTTCAGGGAACTTGCAGATAATCCTTTTTCCAATCCTTCTTGAAGGAAGGATAGAATCCTAGGAATCTTAACCTTGTCCCAAGGGAATCCTTTAGATTCACACCAACAGATATATTTTTACCAAATTTTGTGGTAAATCTTTCTAGTTACAGGCTTTCTGGCCTGAACAAGAGTATCGATAACAGAATCTGAGAATCCTCGCTTCGATAAGATCAAGCGTTCAATCTCCAAGCAGTCAGCTGGAGTGAAACCAGATTCGGATGTTCGAACGGACCCTGAACAAGAAGGTCTCGTCTCAAAGGTAGCTTCCAAGGAGGAGCCGATGACATATTCACCAGATCTGCGTACCAAGTCCTGCGTGGCCACGCAGGAGCTATCAAGATCACCGACGCCCTCTCCTGATTGATCCTGGCTACCAGCCTGGGGATGAGAGGAAACGGCGGGAACACATAAGCTAGTTTGAAGGTCCAAGGTGCTACTAGTGCATCCACTAGAGCCGCCTTGGGATCCCTGGATCTGGACCCGTAGCAAGGAACTTTGAAGTTCTGACGAGAGGCCATCAGATCCATGTCTGGAATGCCCCACAGCTGAGTGACTTGGGCAAAGATTTCCGGATGGAGTTCCCACTCCCCCGGATGCAATGTCTGACGACTCAGAAAATCAGCTTCCCAATTTTCCACTCCTGGGATGTGGATAGCAGACAGGAGGCAGGAGTGAGACTCCGCCCATAGAATGATTTTGGTCACTTCTTCCATCGCCAGGGAACTCCTTGTTCCCCCCTGATGGTTGATGTACGCAACAGTTGTCATGTTGTCTGATTGAAACCGTATGAACTTGGCCCTCGCTAGCTGAGGCCAAGCCTTGAGAGCATTGAATATCGCTCTCAGTTCCAGAATATTTATCGTATCTTCGGAGACAAGTCTGTATAGTCCCCATTCCACTGACTGAGCATGCACAGTTGTAATGGTCTTAGATGAATGCGTGCAAAAGGAACTATGTCCATTGCCGCTACCATCAACCCGATCACTTCCATGCACTGAGCTATGGAAGGAAGAGGAACGGAATGAAGAATCCGACAAGAGTCTAGAAATTTTGTTTTTCTGGCCTCTGTCAGAAAAATCCTCATTTCTAAGGAGTCTATTATTGTTCCCAAGAAGGGAACCCTTGTTGACGGAGATAGAGAACTCTTTTCCACGTTCACTTTCCATCCGTGAGATCTGAGAAAGGCCAGGACAATGTCCGTGTGAGCCTTTGCTTGAGGAAGGGACGACGCTTGAATCAGAATGTCGTCCAAGTAAGGTACTACAGCAATGCCCCTTGGTCTTAGCACAGCTAGAAGGGACCCTAGTACCTTTGTGAAAATCCTTGGAGCAGTGGCTAATCCGAAAGGAAGCGCCACGAACTGGTAATGTTTGTCCAGGAATGCGAACCTCAGGAACCGATGATGTTCCTTGTGGATAGGAATATGTAGATACGCATCCTTTAAATCCACCGTGGTCATGAATTGACCTTCCTGGATGGAAGGAAGAATAGTTCGAATGGTTTCCATCTTGAACGATGGAACCTTGAGAAACTTGTTTAAGATCTTGAGATCTAAGATTGGTCTGAACGTTCCCTCTTTTTTGGGAACTATAAACAGATTGGAGTAGAACCCCATCCCTTGTTCTCTTAATGGAACGGGATGAATCACTCCCATTTTTAACAGGTCTTCTACACAATGTAAGAATGCCTGTCTTTTTATGTGGTCTGAAGACAACTGAGACCTGTGGAACCTCCCCCTTGGGGGAAGTCCCTTGAATTCCAGAAGATAACCTTGGGATACTATGTCTAGCGCCCAAGGATCCAGAACATCTCTTGCCCAAGCCTGAGCGAAGAGAGAGAGTCTGCCCCCCACCAGATCCGGTCCCGGATCGGGGGCCAACATTTCATGCTGTCTTGGTAGCAGTGGCAGGTTTCTTGGCCTGCTTTCCCTTGTTCCAGCCTTGCATTGGTCTCCAAGCTGGCTTGGCTTGAGAAGTATTGCCCTCTTGCTTAGAGGACGTAGCACTTTGGGCTGGTCCGTTTCTACGAAAGGGACGAAAATTAGGTTTATTTTTTGCCTTGAAAGGCCGATCCTGAGGAAGGGCGTGGCCCTTACCCCCAGTGATATCCGAGATAATCTCTTTCAAGTCAGGGCCAAACAGCGTTTTCCCCTTGAAAGGAATGTTAAGTAGCTTGTTCTTGGAAGACGCATCAGCCGACCAAGATTTCAACCAAAGCGCTCTGCGCGCCACAATAGCAAACCCAGAATTCTTAGCCGCTAACCTAGCCAATTGCAAAGTGGCGTCTAGGGTGAAAGAATTAGCCAATTTGAGAGCATTGATTCTGTCCATAATCTCCTCATAAGGAGGAGAATCACTGTCGACCGCCTTTATCAGCTCATCGAACCAGAAACATGCGGCTGTAGCGACAGGGACAATGCATGAAATTGGTTGTAGAAGGTAACCCTGCTGAACAAACATCTTTTTAAGCAAACCTTCTAATTTTTTATCCATAGGATCTTTGAAAGCACAACTATCCTCTATGGGTATAGTGGTGCGTTTGTTTAAAGTGGAAACCGCTCCCTCGACCTTGGGGACTGACTGCCATAAGTCCTTTCTGGGGTCGACCATAGGAAACAATTTTTTAAATATGGGGGGAGGGACGAAAGGAATACCGGGCCTTTCCCATTCTTTATTAACAATGTCCGCCACCCGCTTGGGTATAGGAAAAGCTTCTGGGAGCCCCGGCACCTCTAGGAACTTGTCCATTTTACATAGTTTCTCTGGGATGACCAACTTGTCACAATCATCCAGAGTGGATAATACCTCCTTAAGCACAATGCGGAGATGTTCCAACTTAAATTTAAATGCAATCACATCAGGTTCAGCTTGTTGAGAAATGTTCCCTGAATCAGTAATTTCTCCCTCAGACAAAACCTCCCTGGCCCCATCAGACTGAGTTAGGGGCCCTTCAGAAATATTAATATCAGCGTCGTCATGCTCTTCAGTATCTAAAACAGAGCAGTCGCGCTTACGCTGATAAGTGTTCATTTTGGCTAAAATGTTTTTGACAGAATTATCCATTACAGCCGTTAATTGTTGCATAGTAAGGAGTATTGGCGCGCTAGATGTACTAGGGGCCTCCTGAGTGGGCAAGACTCGTGTAGACGAAGGAGGGAATGATGCAGTACCATGCTTACTCCCCTCACTTGAGGAATCATCTTGGGCATCATTGTCATTGTCACATAAATCACATTTATTTAAATGAATAGGAATTCTGGCTTCCCCACATTCTTAAATTTTAAACTGAACACACTTTATTACTGCAAATGCGAAAAAACATGAAGGAATTGTTCAAAATTCACCAAATTTTCACCACAGTGTCTTAAAGCCTTAAAAGTATTGCACACCAAATTTGGAAGCTTTAACCCTTAAAATAACGGAACCGGAGCCGTTTTGAACTTTAACCCCTTTACAGTCCCTGGTATCTGCTTTGCTGAGACCCAACCAAGCCCCAAGGGGAATACGATACCAAATGACGCCTTCAGAAAGTCTTTTCTAAGTATCAGAGCTCCTCTCACATGCGACTGCATGCCATGCCTCTCAAAAACAAGTGCGCAACACCGGCGCGAAAATGAGGCTCTGCCTATGCTTTGGGAAAGCCCCTAAAGAATAAGGTATCTAAAACAGTGCCTGCCGATATTATTATATCAAAATACCCAGATAAAATGATTCCTCAAGGCTAAATATGTGTTAATAATCAATCGATTTAGCCCAAAAAAAGTCTACAGTCTTAATAAGCCCTTTTTGAAGCCCTTATTTACAATCGTAATAAACATGGCTTACCGGATCCCAGAGGGAAAATGACAGCTTCCAGCATTACATCGTCTTGTTAGAATGTGTCATACCTCAAGCAGCAAGAGACTGCTCACTGTTCCCCCAACTGAAGTTAATTGCTCTCAACAGTCCTGTGTGGAACAGCCATGGATTTTAGTGACGGTTGCTAAAATCATTTTCCTCATACAAACAGAAATCTTCATCTCTTTTCTGTTTCTGAGTAAATAGTACATACCAGCACTATTTCAAAATAACAAACTCTTGATTGAATAATAAAAACTACAGTTAAACACTAAAAAACTCTAAGCCATCTCCGTGGAGATGTTGCCTGTACAACGGCAAAGAGAATGACTGGGGTAGGCGGAGCCTAGGAGGGATCATGTGACCAGCTTTGCTGGGCTCTTTGCCATTTCCTGTTGGGGAAGAGAATATCCCACAAGTAAGGATGACGCCGTGGACCGGACACACCTATGTTGGAGAAATTCCATTTTGTCGCAAACAATGCTGTCTGGTGCTCAACAATTAATAACTGTTAAAAATCCTATTAGAAACACTACTGCAATACAGTGCAAAAGATCACACACTTGCTCCTAAGCCTACATATGCATGCTCCTCAATAAAGAAAATAAAATTTGATAGTACGTTAAGAAAATTGAAGTAAATTTGATAACAGAAGTTTAAAATTGCATACTCTAAGTTATTAGTTTAATTTTGACTTTAATGTCCCAATAAAGAAGTTCCTAACCTGCTGAACCAATCAAATTACAATTTCCATCTGGTAGTAATTACTAATTCATATATATTTAACTTCTATTACCAATTTGACTTTGTTCTCTTGGTATCTTTTGTTGAAAAGAAGGGATGTAAGCATAGGAGCCGGCCAATTTCTGGAGCACTATATGCCAGTTTTGCAAGAATGTTATATATTTAGAAGAACACTAGGGAGCAGCACTATTTCCTGCCATGTAGTGCTCCAGACACCTACCTAGGTATCTCTTCAAGAAAGAATATCATATAAATGAAGCAAATTAGATTATAGAAGTACATTTCAAAACTTTTTTTTAAAATTGCAAACTGTATCTGAATCAAAAAAAGAAAATTATTGAGTTTCATATCACTTTAAAGCAATTTGTGAACAACGCACTTGAGTAAACTCTAGTGATAGAGGTTAGACCTAAATACAAGATGAACAAAACTTGTAGCAGTAGAAACAGCAAACAGTCACCTAGATTACAAGTTTTGCATTCGTGTTTTAACGCTGAAAAAATTGTAATTTCAGCGTTAAGACAGCACCGCAGTCATTACAAGTCTTGTCGGTATAGCTGTACCGCAAGCCTTTTTAGCCTGTAACGCAACGTCAGTCTCGCACACGTAAAAGTTATGTTTTTTTCATGGGACTTCCATAGCGCAGCCATTACAAGTTTTGCGGTGAGGCTAAAAAGCTTGCGTTACACCCTATACCAACACGTTCCGTTTCGCAATCTGAAACCAGTTGTTATGAGTTTTACGCTACAAAACTGTTACATAAAACTCATAACTAAACTGTCACAAAGTACACTAAACACCCATAAACTACCTATTAACCCCTAAACAGAGGCCCTCCTGCATCGCAAACACTATATTAAAGTAATTAACCACTAATCTACTGTTCCCGACATCGCAGCCACTAATAAATTGTATTAATCCCATTCCGCCGCTCCCTGACATCACAGCCACTATACTAAAGTTATTAACCCCTATTCCCCTGCACCCCAACATCGCCCACACTATAATAAATCTATCAACCCCTATTCCGCCGCTCCCCAACATCACAGCCACTATACTAAAGTTATTAACCCCTATTCCCCGGCACCCCAACATTGCCCACAGTATAATAAATCTATCAACCCCTATTCCGCCGCTCCCCGACACCGCTTCCACTATAATAAACCCTAAATCGCAAGCCCCCACAACGCAATAAACTAATTTAAACTAGTAACCCCTAAACCTAACGCCCCCCTATCTTAAATTAAATTAAAACTTACCTGTCAAAAAAACAAAGTTTAAACTAACAATTAAAATAATATAACTATTAAACTAACTACCAGTTAAAGAAAACTAAAATACACACAAAAAAAACCCTAACACTACTATAAAAATTACAAATAAATTACAAAAAATAAAAAATACTAAATTACAAAAAATAACAAACACTAAATTACCCAAAATAAAAAACCCTAGCCTACAATAAACTACCAATAGCCCTTAGAAGGGCCTTTTGTGGGGCATTGCCCCAAATAAATCAGCTCTTTTACCTGTAAAAAACCCCACAAAGACCCCTCAACAGTAAAACCCACCACCCAACCAACCCCCCAAAATAATAAACCTAACTCTAACAAAAACCTAAGCTACCCATTGCCCTGAAAAGGGCATTTGTATGGGCATTGCCCTTAAAAGGGCATTCAGCTCTTTTGCTTGCCCTGAAAAGGGCATTCAGCTCTTTTAAGAAAAGCCCAAACCCTAAATTAGAAAAAAAAAAAAAACACCCAAAAAAGTTTTAAAAAAACATAATTTATGTAAGAACTTACCTGATAAATTCATTTCTTTCATATTAACAAGAGTCCATGAGCTAGTGACGTATGGGATATACATTCCTACCAGGAGGGGCAAAGTTTCCCAAACCTTAAAATGCCTATAAATACACCCCTCACCACACCCACAAATCAGTTTAACGAATAGCCAAGAAGTGGGGTGATAAGAAAAAGTGCGAAGCATATAAAATAAGGAATTGGAATAATTGTGCTTTATACAAAAAAATCATAACCACCACAAAAAAGGGTGGGCCTCATGGACTCTTGTTAATATGAAAGAAATGAATTTATCAGGTAAGTTCTTACATAAATTATGTTTTCTTTCATGTAATTAACAAGAGTCCATGAGCTAGTGACGTATGGGATAATGACTACCCAAGATGTGGATCTTTCCACACAAGAGTCACTAGAGAGGGAGGGATAAAATAAAGACAGCCAATTCCTGCTGAAAATAATCCACACCCAAAATAAAGTTTAACAAAAAACATAAGCAGAAGATTCAAACTGAAACCGCTGCCTGAAGAACTTTCCTACCAAAAACTGCTTCAGAAGAAGAAAATACATCAAAATGGTAGAATTTAGTAAAAGTATGCAAAGAAGACCAAGTTGCTGCTTTGCAGATCTGGTCAACCGAAGCTTCATTCCTAAACGCCCAGGAAGTAGATACTGACCTAGTAGAATGAGCTGTAATTCTTTGAGGCGGAGTTTTACCCGACTCAACATAGGCAAGATGAATTAAAGATTTCAACCAAGATGCCAAAGAAATGGCAGAAGCTTTCTGGCCTTTCCTAGAACCGGAAAAGATAACAAATAGACTAGAAGTCTTACGGAAAGATTTCGTAGCTTCAACATAATATTTCAAAGCTCTAACAACATCCAAAGAATGCAATGATTTCTCCTTAGAATTCTTAGGATTAGGACATAATGAAGGAACCACAATTTCTCTACTAATGTTGTTGGAATTCACAACTTTAGGTAAAAATTCAAAAGAAGTTCGCAACACCGCCTTATCCTGATGAAAAATCAGAAAAGGAGACTCACACGAAAGAGCAGATAATTCAGAAACTCTTCTAGCAGAAGAGATGGCCAAAAGGAACAAAACTTTCCAAGAAAGTAATTTAATGTCCAATGAATGCATAGGTTCAAACGGAGGAGCTTGAAGAGCTCCCAGAACCAAATTCAAACTCCAAGGAGGAGAAATTGACTTAATGACAGGTTTTATACGAACCAAAGCTTGTACAAAACAATGAATATCAGGAAGAATAGCAATCTTTCTGTGAAAAAGAACAGAAAGAGCAGAGATTTGTCCTTTCAAAGAACTTGCGGACAAACCCTTATCCAAACCATCCTGACGAAATTGTAAAATTCTCGGTATTCTAAAAGAATGCCAAGAAAAATGATGAGAAAGACACCATGAAATATAAATCTTCCAGACTCTATAATATATCTCTCGAGATACAGATTTACGAGCCTGTAACATAGTATTAATCACGGAGTCAGAGAAACCTCTATGACCAAGAATCAAGCGTTCAATCTCCATACCTTTAAATTTAAGGATTTCAGATCCGGATGGAAAAAAGGACCTTGTGACAGAAGGTCTGGTCTTAACGGAAGAGTCCATGGCTGGCAAGATGCCATCCGGACAAGATCCGCATACCAAAACCTGTGAGGCCATGCCGGAGCTATTAGCAGAACAAACGAGCATTCCCTCAGAATCTTGGAGATTACTCTTGGAAGAAGAACTAGAGGCGGAAAGATATAGGCAGGATGATACTTCCAAGGAAGTGATAATGCATCCACTGCCTCCGCCTGAGGATCCCGGGATCTGGACAGATACCTGGGAAGTTTCTTGTTTAGATGAGAGGCCATCAGATCTATCTCTGGGAGCCCCCACAATTGAACAATCTGAAGAAATACCTCTGGGTGAAGAGACCATTCGCCCGGATGCAACGTTTGGCGACTGAGATAATCCGCTTCCCAATTGTCTACACCTGGGATATGAACCGCAGAGATTAGACAGGAGCTGGATTCCGCCCAAACCAAAATTCGAGATACTTCTTTCATAGCCAGAGGACTGTGAGTCCCTCCTTGATGATTGATGTATGCCACAGTTGTGACATTGTCTGTCTGAAAACAAATGAACGATTCTCTCTTCAGAAGAGGCCAAAACTGAAGAGCTCTGAAAATTGCACGGAGTTCCAAAATATTGATCGGTAATCTCACCTCCTGAGATTCCCAAACTCCTTGTGCCGTCAGAGATCCCCACACAGCTCCCCAACCTGTGAGACTTGCATCTGTTGAAATTACAGTCCAGGTCGGAAGAACAAAAGAAGCCCCCTGAATTAAACGATGGTGATTTGTCCACCACGTTAGAGAGTGTCGAACAATCGGTTTTAAAGATATTAATTGAGATATCTTCGTGTAATCCCTGCACCATTGGTTCAGCATACAGAGCTGAAGAGGTCGCATGTGAAAACGAGCAAAGGGGATCGCGTCCGATGCAGCAGTCATAAGACCTAGAATTTCCATGCATAAGGCTACCGAAGGGAATGATTGTGACTGAAGGTTTCGACAAGCTGTAATCAATTTTAGACGTCTCTTGTCTGTTAAAGACAGAGTCATGGACACTGAATCTATCTGGAAACCCAGAAAGGTTACCCTTGTTTGAGGAATCAAAGAACTTTTTGGTAAATTGATCCTCCAACCATGATCTTGAAGAAACAACACAAGTCGATTCGTATGAGACTCTGCTAAATGTAAAGACGGAGCAAGTACCAAGATATCGTCCAAATAAGGAAATACCACAATACCCTGTTCTCTGATTACAGACAGAAGAGCACCGAGAATCTTTGTGAAAATTCTTGGAGCTGTAGCAAGGCCAAACGGTAGAGCCACAAATTGGTAATGCTTGTCTAGAAAAGAGAATCTCAGGAACTGATAATGATCTGGATGAATCGGAATATGCAGATATGCATCCTGTAAATCTATTGTGGACATATAATTCCCTTGCTGAACAAAAGGCAATATAGTCCTTACAGTTACCATCTTGAACGTTGGTATCCTTACATAACGATTCAATAATTTTAGATCCAGAACTGGTCTGAAGGAATTCTCCTTCTTTGGTACAATGAAGAGATTTGAATAAAACCCCATCCCCTGTTCCGGAACTGGAACTGACATAATTACTCCAGCCAACTCTAGATCTGAAACACAATTCAGAAATGCTTGAGCTTTTACTGGATTTACTGGGACATGAGAAAGAAAAAATCTCTTTGCAGGAGGTCTCATCTTGAAACCAATTCTGTACCCTTCTGAAACAATGTTCTGAATCCAAAGATTGTGAACAGATTTGATCCAAATTTCTTTGAAAAAACGTAACCTGCCCCCTACCAGCTGAACTGGAATGAGGGCCGTACCTTCATGTGAACTTAGAAGCAGGCTTTGCCTTTCTAGCAGGCTTGGATTTATTCCAGACTGGAGATGGTTTCCAAACTGAAACTGCTCCTGAGGACGAAGGATCAGGCTTTTGTTCTTTGTTGAAACGAAAGGAACGAAAACGATTGTTAGCCCTGTTTTTACCTTTAGACTTTTTATCCTGTGGTAAAAAAGTTCCTTTCCCACCAGTAACAGTTGAAATAATAGAATCCAACTGAGAACCAAATAATTTGTTTCCCTGGAAAGAAATGGAAAGTAGAGTTGATTTAGAAGCCATATCAGCATTCCAAGTCTTAAGCCATAAAGCTCTTCTGGCTAAGATAGCCAGAGACATAAATCTAACATCAACTCTAATAATATCAAAAATGGCATCACAGATGAAATTATTAGCATGCTGGAGAAGAATAATAATATCATGAGAATCACGATTTGTTACTTGTTGCGCTAGAGTTTCCAACCAAAAAGTTGAAGCTGCAGCAACATCAGCCAATGATATAGCAGGTCTAAGAAGATTACCTGAACATAGATAAGCTTTTCTTAGAAAAGATTCAATTTTTCTATCTAAAGGATCCTTAAACGAGGTACCATCTGACGTAGGAATGGTAGTACGTTTAGCAAGGGTAGAAATAGCCCCATCAACTTTAGGGATTTTGTCCCAAAATTCTAACCTGTCAGGCGGAACAGGATATAATTGCTTAAAACGTTTAGAAGGAGTAAATGAATTACCCAATTTATCCCATTCCTTAGCAATTACTGCAGAAATAGCATTAGGAACAGGAAAGACTTCTGGAATAACCGCAGGAGCTTTAAAAACCTTATCCAAACGTATAGAATTAGTATCAAGAGGACTAGAATCCTCTATTTCTAAAGCAATTAGTACTTCTTTAAGTAAAGAGCGAATAAATTCCATCTTAAATAAATATGAAGATTTATCAGCATCAATCTCTGAGACAGAATCCTCTGAACTAGAAGAGTCCAAAGAATCAGAATGATGGTGTTCATTTAAAAATTCATCTGTAGAGAGAGAAGATTTAAAAGACTTTTTACGTTTACTAGAAGGAGAAATAACAGACAAAGCCTTCTTTATGGATTCAGAAACAAAATCTCTTATGTTATCAGGAACATTCTGCACCTTAGATGTTGAGGGAACTGCAACAGGCAATGGTACATCACTAAAGGAAATATTATCTGCTTTAACAAGTTTGTCATGACAATTATTACAAACAACAGCTGGAGAAATAGCTACCAAAAGTTTACAGCAGATACACTTAGCTTTGGTAGATCCAGCAGGCAGTGGTTTTCCTGTAGTATCTTCTGGCTCAGATGCAACGTGAGACATCTTGCAATATGTAAGAGAAAAAACAACATATAAAGCAAAATAAATCAAATTCCTTATAAGACAGTTTCAGGAATGGGAAAAAAATGCCAAACATCAAGCTTCTAGCAACCAGAAGCAAATGAAAATGAGACTGAAATAATGTGGAGACAAAAACGACGCCCATATTTTTTGGCGCCAAATAAGACGCCCACATTATTTGGCGCCTAAATGCTTTTGGCGCCAAAAATGACGCCACATCCGGAACGCCGACATCTTTGGCGCAAAATAACGTCAAAAAATGACGCAACTTCCGGCGACACGTATGACGCCGGAAACGGAAATGAATTTTTGCGCCAAAAAAATCCGCGCCAAAAATGACGCAATAAAATGAAGCATTTTCAGCCCCCGCGAGCCTAACAGCCCACAGGGAAAAAAGTCAAATTTTTGAGGTAAGACAAAATATGATAATTTAAAGCATAATCCCAAATATGAAACTGACTGTCTGGAAATAAGGAAAGTTGAACATTCTGAGTCAAGGCAAATAAATGTTTGAATACATATATTTAGAACTTTATAAATAAAGTGCCCAACCATAGCTTAGAGTGTCACAGAAAATAAGACTTACTTACCCCAGGACACTCATCTACATGTTTGTAGAAAGCCAAACCAGTACTGAAACGAGAATCAGTAGAGGAAATGGTAAATATAAGAGTATATCGTCGATCTGAAAAGGGAGGTAAGAGATGAATCTCTACGACCGATAACAGAGAACCTTATGAAATAGACCCCGTAGAAGGAGATCACTGCATTCAATAGGCAATACTCTCCTCACATCCCTCTGACATTCACTGCACGCTGAGAGGAAAACCGGGCTCCAACTTGCTGCGGAGCGCATATCAACGTAGAATCTAGCACAAACTTACTTCACCACCTCCCTTGGAGGCAAAGTTTGTAAAACTGATTTGTGGGTGTGGTGAGGGGTGTATTTATAGGCATTTTAAGGTTTGGGAAACTTTGCCCCTCCTGGTAGGAATGTATATCCCATACGTCACTAGCTCATGGACTCTTGTTAATTACATGAAAGAAATCCTTACACTAACCCCCGAAGATCTAATTACAGTTCCTAAAGTCCCTTGCATTCCTATTGGCTGATTTGATTTTGGAAATTCAAATCAGCCAATAGTATGAGAGCTTTAAATCAGCCAATAGAATGTCACTAGCTCTCATCCTATTAGCTGGTTTGAATTCCAAAATCAAATCAGCCAATAGGAATGCATGGGACGCCGTATAATGGGACGCCATTATACGGTGGCGACCATATGAAGAGGATGCTCCGTGCCGGATGTCTTCAGGATAGACCTGCTCCGCGCTTGGGCTTTTCTTAAAAGAGCTGAATGCCCTTTTCAAGGCAAGCAATAGAGCCGAAAGCCCTTTTAAGGGCAATGCCTATACAAATGCCCTTTTCAGGGCAATAGGTATCTTAGGTTTTTGTAAGAGTTAGGTTTATTATTTTGGGGGGTTGGTTGGGTGGTGGGTTTTACTGTTGGGGGGGTCTTTGTGTTTTTTTACAGGTAAAAGAGCTGATTTATTTGGGGCAATGCCCCACAAAAGGCCCTTTTAAGGGCAATTGGTAGTTTATTGTAGGCTACGTTTTTTTTTATTTATTTTTTATTTTGGGTGGGCTTTTTTATTTTGATAGGGCTATTAGATTAGGTGTAATTCTTTTTTATTTTTGATAATTTTGTTTGCTATTTTTCGCAATTTAGTATTTGTTATTATTTGTAATTTAGTATTTTTTATTTTTTGTAATTAGATACTTTGTAATTTTTATAGTAGTGTTAGGATTTTTTTAGTGTGTATTTTAGTTTTCTTTAATTGGTAGTTAGTTTAATTTTAGTTTAATAGTTATATTAGTTTAATTGTTAGTTTAAAATTAGTTTTTTTAATTTGACAGGTACGTTTTAATTTAATTTAAGATAGGGAAATTGTAATTTTAATATAAAGTTAGGGGGCGTTAGGTTTAGGGGTTACTAGTTTAAATTAGTTTATTGTGATGTGGGGGGCTTTTGGTTTAGGGGTTAATAGTTTCATTTAGTATATTTTGTTGTGGAGGGCTTGCGGTTTAGGGGTTAATAGGTTTATTATAGTGGCGGCGGGGAGCGGCAAAATATGGGTTAATAAATTTTATTAGTGGTGGCGATGTCGGAGTGGCAGATTAGGGGTTAATAACTTTAAAATAGTGTTTGTGATGCGGGAGGGGCAGATTAGGGGTTAATAACTAAAATAGTGTTTGCGATGCGGGAGGGCCTCGGTTTAGGGGTTAATAGGTACTTTATGGGTGTTTAGTGTACTTTGTAACAGTTTAGTTATGAGTTTTATGTAACAGTTTTGTAGCTACTGCTCTCAGATGGCGGTACGGATCTTGACGGTATAGGGTGTAACGCAAATTTTTTAGCCTCACCACAAAATTTGTAATGGCAGCGCTATGGAAGTCCCATGAAAAAACTTAATTTTTACGAGTGCGTGACTGACGTTGCATTACAGGCTAAAAGGCTTGCGGTACAGCTATACCGGCAATACTCCTAATGGCTGCGTTGCTGTTTTATCACTGAAATTACTATTTTTTCAGCGTTAAAAGACGAACGCACCACTCGTAATCTACCTGAATGTTAGCAAATTAATTGAACAGTAAACAACGTGCATAATTATGTAACATTATCATAGCGTCACCTTTAAAAACAAAAGAGATTTGAGAGATATGCCCCCCAAAGGTATATTTACCTTCTACTCCTCGCCAGCCTCTTCTAATTCTGTATTTTTTTCAAAAGCATGTCACGGGAGTGATGTCTAATCACAACGCACCTGATCACGCCACTGAACTAAATGTAATGCGCTCCCACGCTGGGGAAAGCAGCCTACAGCTTTACCCAGCTACATTTAGTTCAATGCTGCGATCGGGCACTTTTGAGAAAAAGAAATCATAAGTGGCTGGCGAGGAACGGAAAGTAAGTATACCTTTGTGCAGAATTATGTAACATTATTTTGTTTTGTTTACCGTCCCTTTAATGATGATCAGATATCTATGTACTGCATTTCTCTTGGGTATCACTGAGAGCTAATATCATGCTACTATACAATTAAAAACTTAGTTTAGATGAAGCACTACAAATAGCTGAAGAAAAAAAAGAAAAAAGAAAAAAAAGAAAGACAAAACAATATGGATTAAACAAAGTACAGAGACTGAAGCAAAAACCAAGGCAAAAATAGGATTAAAGATCTTATGTAGTGGGCAGTCAGACAGAAAAAATAAACCAGACAGATAAGTTAAAGAAGGCTTCACACAGATTGAGCAAAAGTTCAGCAAACGTAAGTAAGTAAATCAGAGTAAGCTAATATGACTAAGCCCTATTGACCTACCACCTGGAAATGTATTTACAATAAATCAGAAGTGTGTGGGATTACAATGAGCAGGACGGTGCACAGGTACTGAAGAAGCAGAGTGATTAGAGATACCTGCAGTGTTCAAAGGGATAAACAGATCACTGGGGTTATCTAACTGCTGATAGATAGAACAGTAGCTCATTTTGAATGCTGCAGGCAGCTTTGAAGTTCAGTTAGACTATTTGAAAAACTTTGTTTTATGTTATGAGGTAAGCAGACTGCACTGACTGTTCAATTGCTACATGTTGTTATTCTACATATTCTACTATATAAGACACTTTTCTTAATTGTCCTTAAAAAACAGTTTATAAAATATTTTTTAACCACTGATATATATATATATATATATATATATATATATATAAATATATATTATATCATAACCAGGAAATACAGTAGTGGGTTACTACTTTAAATAGCTTACAGTCTACCATACACTTTAAAGTAGAGTTTGATATGCAGGCTGTCTATTTTTTTTGGATCTTAAGATATATAAAACTGTATCTGAAAGAGGTTTATCATTGCACACTACGCTATTTTGTAAGCTAACAGATAAAAATTCACTATACCAATTTTCACCCCCCTTTCCAAAAGTAGGGCATTAGCACGTCTCAGTTCTTGTAGGTTGCCAGTAACAACACTTAGAACACAAGGACATGCAACAGAGATTTATTCAGAGAGGATAGCCCAGGAGGAACTAGGAAACACGACAAGTAGCCCAGGAACTAGCACAAGATCAGCTGTTGGTGCATAAAGAAAAACATGTGACAACAAGAATTAACTTCATTACCACATAAACTCCGGCTTCACCAGTGATTAGAAGTGATCAGTAAAAATTGTCATATATTAGCCTCAAAGTATACAAACAAAATGAAGGGATTAGTAAAGAGCACAGGTGAAACAGTCCTGTTTATTAGACATATGCAGTGCACCAACACAGAGCTCTTACGTGTTTCACGCCTGAGGGCGCTTTGTCTGACAAAATCTGATCAATGCCTCAGACAGCACTTTACATTTCCATGATGATTTGCTGTCTAGGATGGTGTATAGGAGAGCTAGGAACCTTAGGGATATGCTTGTTAAATCTGATCCGGTACAGTGTTACCAACCACAAACATGTATACGAACGCCTAAACCAGGATCTTATCGTTGATAGGTCCGTGTTTCCTTTATTTTATTGGCAAAACGATTACCAATTTCAGGGAGAGGCTAGCAAACCAAAAATCTGCCATTAGGATAGCGTTTAGAAAAGGTGAATCAGATCACCTTTTCTAAAAAAAAAAAAAAAAAAAAAAAAAATCGGACTTTTTGCAGAAGGGACATCACGGGGTCGATCCGATAAAAATCGTCGCCCGCAAAAGCCGGCGATGCCAATATTTACGCTGGTTTGGTATCACATATACGGCGTAACCTAGAAGTTACGCGCGTATATTTCTGCCGTCGCCCGTAGTTTTTTGGGCCATAGGCAGGTATACCAAACCAGCGCAGTTTGGTATCCAATATGCAGCGTAAGGACTTACGTGGCGAAAATGGAGAAATCTTACTCCATTTTCACCTCGCCACAAAAAGCAGCCGTAAGAACCAATCAGCCAATCGGATTGAACTTGAATCTGATTGGCTGATTCAATCAGCCAATCAGATTTTTCTAACTTAATTCCGATTGGCTGATAGAATCCTATCAGCCAATCGGAATTCGGCGGACGCCATCTTGGATGACGTCATTTAAAGGTACCTCATTCGTCGTTCAGTCGTCGGCCGGGATGGATGCTCCGCGGTGGCGGAGCGAATAAAGAAGATTGAAGATGCCGCTTCATGGAAGATGCTGCCGGAAGGAAGAAGACTTTGTGCCGCTTGGAGGAAGACGTCGCCGGAGGAAGAATTCTTCTTTGCCGCTTGGAGGAAGACGTCGCCGGAGGAAGAATTCTTCTTTGCCGCTTGGAGCAAGACATCGCCCGAATCGGATGAGGAGTTCGGCCCGGTGTGGTGAAGACAAGGTAGGGAGATCTTCAGGGGGGTAGTGTTAGGCTTTTTTAAGGGGGGGTTTGGGTGGGTTTAGAATAGGGGTATGTGGGTGGTGGGTTGTAATGGGGGGGGTATTGTATATGTTTTTAAATGAAAAAAAGAGCTGAATTCTTTGGGGCATGCCCCACAAAAGGCCCTTTTAAGGGCTGGTAAGGTAAAGAGCTTTGAACTTTTTTTTAAATTTAGAATAGGGCAGGGAATTTTTTTATTTTGGGGGGCTTTATTATTTTATTAGGGGGCTTAGAATAGGTGTAATTAGCTTAAACATCTTGTAATCTTTTTTTTATTTTTTGTAATTTAGTGTTTTTTTTTTTTTGTAATTTAGTTTAGTTTATTTAATTGTATTTTTAGATAGATATTTGTAGTTTATTTAATTTATTGATAGTGTAGGTGTATTTGTAACTTAGGTTAGGATTTATTTTACAGGTAATTGGGTAATTATTTTAACTAGGTAGATATTAAATAGGTAATAACTATTTAATAGCTATTAGACCTAGTTAAAATAATTAACAATTTACCTGTAAAATAAATATAAACCCTAACATAGCTATAATGTAATTATTAATTATATTGTAGCTATCTTAGGGTTTATTTTATAGGTAAGTATTTAGATTTAAATAGGAATATTTTAATTAATAATATTAATATTAGATTTATTTTAATAAGAGTTTAGTTAGGATGTTAGAGTTAGATAGGGTTATTATACTTAATATATATATAATATAATAACGATATTAACTATATGAACCCTAATATAATTAGGGTTAATATAGTTAATATAGCTGGCGGCGGTGTAGGGGGATTAGATTAGGGGTTAATACATTTATTATAGGTGGCCGCGGTGTAGGGGGATGTAGATTGTAGGCAAAAGAGCAGTTTACTTTGTGACAAAGCCCCGCCAAAAGCCCTTTTAAGGGCTGGCAAAAGAGCTGTTACTTTGGGGCATGCCCAGCAAAAAGCCATTTTCAGGGCTATTTGTAGGGTTAAACAGAATATTTTAGTGTTAGGAGCGCCTATTTAAAGGCTAAGTCTAATGAGGGTATAAATGAAAATTAAAAATTCGTCGTTAAGTATACCAGCACAAGGAGCCCAAATGTGTAAAAAATATTTACAAGTTTATTATAGCTTTAAAATTAACAAATTTATTAAAGTAATAGCTTGGTGTCTATAATTGCAAACAGATTTATAAAAGCATAAAAGTATATGGATCCATATTACTTCATAAATAAACAATTATTAAAAACATTCAATGGTGGACTGTTAATATGATAAAATCAGTTTTACAGTCTATGATAAAATTGGTTTGGGTGAAATCAAGAAGATGTACAAATGATACAGTAAAATACAATAAAATAAAATACAGAAATAATGCAATAAAATTCAGAAATGGTGTACAAAAAACAGCAAATGGGGATAGGTCGTGTGACCTAGGATAAGAACATATATGTGAAAGATGTCTTCCTGATTTAATTTGAGAAAAAATGATAATCCTTTGAAAGATAAAGTGAAATGATGTTTTAAACCTGATGAAAATGTGATAAAAATGTGTGAATCCCCTCGTGAAAAGTCAAAAAGTGTCCAAAGTTAAGTCAATAATTATATCAAAAAAAGGCAAAAAAGTCAATTATAAAAAAAAAATAAAAAATAAAAAAAAATCCAAAATAAGATGTCAAATTAAAAATGAAATCCAAAAGAATTTTTTAGTGATAATGTGATGTCCAATAAAAGTCAAAAATGCCACCTGTGTTTATGAATCAATCTGTGAATAGCTGAAAAAATAGAAATCCAACTGACCAATTTCTTGAAAATATTGGATATAAGAAACAATGAATATAAAAAATGGTTATAAAAAAATGTAAGACGATCCAATCCCTGTGGAAAAAGAAAAATGCAACATAGAGCAGTATCGTTTAAAATACGTTTGCACAAGTAGAAATAAAACTCACCATATATGCCAACGCGTTTCGGCCCACCAATAGGGCCTTTATCAAGACTGATATATGGTTGGTGAGAGTGCTTGCTTTATACTTGTTTGGTTTGTGCAATTTGCGCCAAAATTCTCAATTGCGCCAAAAAACTTGCGCCAAAAATTAGCCTTTGGGCCCGGAAGTGTAAGATAGACCGGATATGTGTAGCTCCGGTTTCGGATAAAAACATATATTATAATGTTATGGCACAAATATAAGTCCTTCATTATAGACTCATTTTGTTAATGTCCCTTAGAAGTAATGATTGGCAGTTGGGGACTTGCTAGAGATATAGTAAGTGTCTTGTACCGGATGTATGGTATTTCCATTCTACCGGAAGTTAACCATCATCATGGTATGGAAAGGTACAAGAGATGACCTGGAACACACCATTACAGTTATGAACAATAATATACATAACTTAAGATTCACCTATGAAATAAGCAGCTCAGAGATCACTTTTCTAGACCTCAGGATCACAATCCAAAACAACACTATCAAAACATCAACATACTTCAAACCTGTGGATTGTAGTCATTATATACACATCAACAGCTGTCACCACTCCAGGTGGAAAAGAAATATTCCCAAGGGACAGCTACTCAGACTGAGAAAAAACTGCTCAGATCCCGACCTATGGGAAACACAAGCCAAGACCATTAAAGCTCGCTTCATAGAACGAGGATATGAAGAAGATGCGATAGACAAAGAGATTTAAGAAGTAAGGAAAAAAGATCGGAACGAACTCTTGAAATATAAAGACAAACTGAAGACAATAACGGATGACAGAAATACCATCGATGTAGCATTCATCACACAATATTGTGAAAACAGACATCTGATAGAGGGAATAATTAAAAAACATTGGCCTCTACTGAAAAACGATGATACCATAGGGGAAATACTAGCAGATAAACCGAAATTCATCTACAGGAAATCAGACAATCTAAGAAACATACTATCACCTAGTGTCCCACGCTCCAGATCAACAGGAACACAAGATGTCTTCGGCAAGACAATCAGGGGCTTCTATCCATGCATAAGTTGCAAAGCATGCAAAAGAGGTATCAAGACCAAGAAATTCGTATCCAACAACTCCAAGGCGGAACATATAATCAAAGATATGATAAAGTGTTCAAGTAAAGGCGTAATATACGTAATACAATGAAGCTGTGCACTACAGTATGTGGGCCAAACCACAAGACCACTAAAAGATAGGATTAGAGAGCACATTCTACAAGTCGAACACGGCAACACTGAAACCGCCATGTACAAACACTTCACCATCCATCATAAAAGCAACCTTAAAGATTTCAGCTACTATGGGATTCAACGAATAAGACCCAACTGGAGAGGCGGGGATTATGAAAGAAAACTTCTTGTAGCTGAATCAAGATGGATCTATGAACTTGACTGTCTCTATCCTAAAGGTCTCAATAATAAAGAAGACTTATCGCATCTATTACATCTCAAATGAAGGATCCCACATATCAAACACCTATAACAATTATAGATCTACACATAAATACCAACTTGAAGCGACAATAGCCGGTTGGTTGATTCAGGGCCCCGAAACCTTCCCCTATGCACAATTTTTAAAAAATTATGAGCTTTCGTTTTTAACATTTCTTAATATTTTTAATTTTTTAAAATATTTTTCAAAAAGACAATTTTATATCTTCTAATGTCTTTTAGATTTCCGACAATTTCATAATTTATATTTTTATATATATCCTTTTAACCTCGTTTATGTCAATTTTAAACACGACCTGATCTCTATGTCTAACTGTCTGGATTTAATAACTCCTAAATAATAAGCGATGAAGTTACCACAACTATAGGTTATTCTCATAATTGAGATTATAATCCATTCTCGTTTTACACCTAGGTCAGAATTAACATGCGATTACAGCGAATAATTATTAACGAATCTCAGATTTGGAGACTACATCACAGTTTCACTCAAAAAATTTTTTTATTTATTTTATTTTTCTTATTCTATGTCATTCCAACAAAACAGGTGAACGACACAAGTTAAACTAGTACAATTTAGTTTCCATACATAACTTAAGATTCCACAATGTTTTTATTCACAACTCCCAGACACATGTCTACCGCCTCTTCTAGACAAATTCTGCTTTCCACGTAATAAACCGACTTCCGGTCTCTGTTAACTTCCGGTATGTATCCACTTCCGGTAGAACGGCTATTTCAGACATCCAGGACCAGACACCAATTATGGGTCTAGTAAATCCTGAACTGACAAATTAATTTTTTTGGGGTTACCAGCACAATGAGTCCTTAATGAGGGTATTATACAATAATAAATCTGGGCCTCCATATCGTAACAAATGTTGATATCGGAATTATACATCCGGTCAAATTTTGTTCTCCATGCCATAAACCAATTTCCGGTTTCAGTTAACTTCCGGTAGAATGGAAATACCATACATCCGGTACAAGACACTTACTATATCTCTAGCAAGTCCCCAACTGCCAATCATTACTTCTAAGGGACATTAACAAAATGAGTCTATAATGAAGGACTTATATTTGTGCCATAACATTATAATATATGTTTTTATCCGAAACCGGAGCTACACATATCCGGTCTATCTTACACTTCCGGGCCCAAAGGCTAATTTTTGGCGCAAGTTTTTTGGCGCAATTGAGAATTTTGGCGCAAATTGCACAAACCAAACAAGTATAAAGCAAGCACTCTCACCAACCATATATCAGTCTTGATAAAGGCCCTATTGGTGGGCCGAAACGCGTTGGCATATATGGTGAGTTTTATTTCTACTTGTGCAAACGTATTTTAAACGATACTGCTCTATGTTGCATTTTTCTTTTTCCACAGGGATTGGATCGTCTTACATTTTTTTATAACCATTTTTTATATTCATTGTTTCTTATATCCAATATTTTCAAGAAATTGGTCAGTTGGATTTCTATTTTTTCAGCTATTCACAGTTTGATTCATAAACACAGGTGGCATTTTTGACTTTTATTGGACATCACATTATCACTAAAAAATTCTTTTGGATTTCATTTTTAATTTGACATCTTATTTTGGATTTTTGGTTTTTTTTTTTTTTATAATTGACTTTTTTGCCTTTTTTTGATATAATTATTGACTTAACTTTGGACACTTTTTGACTTTTCACGAGGGGATTCACACATTTTTATCACATTTTCATCAGGTTTAAAACATCATTTCACTTTATCTTTCAAAGGATTATCATTTTTTCTCAAATTAAATCAGGAAGACATCTTTCACATATATGTTCTTATCCTAGGTCACACGACCTATCCCCATTTGCTGTTTTTTGTACACCATTTCTGAATTTTATTGCATTATTTCTGTATTTTATTTTATTTTATTTTACTGTATCATTTGTACATCTTCTTGATTTCACCCAAACCAATTTTATCATAGACTGTAAAACTGATTTTATCATATTAACAGTCCACCATTGAATGTTTTTAATAATTGTTTATTTATGAAGTAATATGGATCCATATACTTTTATGCTTTTATAAATCTGTTTGCAATTATAGACACCAAGCTATTACTTTAATAAATTTGTTAATTTTAAAGCTATAATAAACTTGTAAATATTTTTTACACATTTGGGCTCCTTGTGCTGGTATACTTAACGACGAATTTTTAATTTTCATTTATACCCTCATTAGACTTAGCCTTTAAATAGGCGCTCCTAACACTAAAATAACAGAATTTATGTTTACCTGATAAATTTCTTTCTCCAACGGTGTGTCCGGTCCACGGCGTCATCCTTACTTGTGGGATATTCTCTTCCCCAACAGGAAATGGCAAAGAGCCCAGCAAAGCTGGTCACATGATCCCTCCTAGGCTCCGCCTACCCCAGTCATTCGACCGACGTTAAGGAGGAATATTTGCATAGGAGAAACCATATGGTACCGTGGTGACTGTAGTTAAAGAAAATAAAATATCAGACCTGATTAAAAAAACCAGGGCGGGCCGTGGACCGGACACACCGTTGGAGAAAGAAATTTATCAGGTAAACATAAATTCTGTTTTCTCCAACATAGGTGTGTCCGGTCCACGGCGTCATCCTTACTTGTGGGAACCAATACCAAAGCTTTAGGACACGGATGAAGGGAGGGAGCAAATCAGGTCACCTAAATGGAAGGCACCACGGCTTGCAAAACCTTTCTCCCAAAAATAGCCTCAGAAGAAGCAAAAGTATCAAACTTGTAAAATTTGGTAAAAGTGTGCAGTGAAGACCAAGTCGCTGCCCTACATATCTGATCAACAGAAGCCTCGTTCTTGAAGGCCCATGTGGAAGCCACAGCCCTAGTGGAATGAGCTGTGATTCTTTCGGGAGGCTGCCGTCCGGCAGTCTCGTAAGCCAATCTGATGATGCTTTTAATCCAAAAAGAGAGAGAGGTAGAAGTTGCTTTTTGACCTCTCCTTTTACCTGAATAAACAACAAACAAGGAAGATGTTTGTCTAAAATCCTTTGTAGCATCTAAATAGAATTTTAGAGCGCGAACAACATCCAAATTGTGCAACAAACGTTCCTTCTTTGAAACTGGTTTTGGACACAGAGAAGGTACGATAATCTCCTGGTTAATGTTTTTGTTAGAAACAACTTTTGGAAGAAAACCAGGTTTAGTACGTAAAACCACCTTATCTGCATGGAACACCAGATAAGGAGGAGAACACTGCAGAGCAGATAATTCTGAGACTCTTCTAGCAGAAGAAATCGCAACTAAAAACAAAACTTTCCAAGATAATAACTTAATATCAACGGAATGTAAGGGTTCAAACGGAACCCCCTGAAGAACTGAAAGAACTAAATTGAGACTCCAAGGAGGAGTCAAAGGTTTGTAAACAGGCTTGATTCTAACCAGAGCCTGAACAAAGGCTTGAACATCTGGCACAGCTGCCAGCTTTTTGTGAAGTAATACCGACAAGGCAGAAATCTGTCCCTTCAGGGAACTTGCAGATAATCCTTTTTCCAATCCTTCTTGAAGGAAGGATAGAATCCTAGGAATCTTAACCTTGTCCCAAGGGAATCCTTTAGATTCACACCAACAGATATATTTTTTCCAAATTTTGTGGTAAATCTTTCTAGTCACAGGCTTTCTGGCCTGAACAAGAGTATCGATAACAGAATCTGAGAATCCTCGCTTCGATAAAATCAAGCGTTCAATCTCCAAGCAGTCAGCTGGAGTGAAACCAGATTCGGATGTTCGAACGGACCCTGAACAAGAAGGTCTCGTCTCAAAGGTAGCTTCCAAGGTGGAGCCGATGACATATTCACCAGATCTGCATACCAAGTCCTGCGTGGCCACGCAGGAGCTATCAAGATCACCGACACCCTCTCCTGCTTGATCCTGGCTATCAGCCTGGGGATGAGAGGAAATGGCGGGAACACATAAGCTAGTTTGAAGGTCCAAGGTGCTACTAGTGCATCCACTAGAGCCGCCTTGGGATCCCTGGATCTGGCCCCGTAGCAAGGAACTTTGAAGTTCTGACGAGAGGCCATCAGATCCATGTCTGGAATGCCCCACAGGTGAGTGACTTGGGCAAAGATTTCCGGATGGAGTTCCCACTCCCCCGGATGCAATGTCTGCCGACTCAGAAAATCCGCTTCCCAATTTTCCACTCCTGGGATGTGGATAGCAGACAGGTGGCAGGAGTGAGACTCCGCCCAAAGAATAATTTTGGTTACTTCTTCCATCGCTAGGGAACTCCTTGTTCCCCCCTGATGGTTGATGTACGCAACAGTCGTCATGTTGTCTGATTGAAACCGTATGAACCTGGTCCTCGCAAGCTGGGGCCAGGCCTGGAGAGCATTGAATATCGCTCTCAGTTCCAGAATATTTATCGGTAGAAGAGATTCTTCTCGAGACCAAAGACCCTGAGCTTTCAGGGATCCCCAGACCGCGCCCCAGCCTATCAGACTGGCGTCGGTCGTGACAATGACCCACTCTGGTCTGTGGAACATCATCCCTTGAGACAGATTGTCCAGGGACAGCCACCAACGGAGTGAGTCTCTGGTTCTCTGATTTACTTGTATCTTCGGAGACAAGTCTGTATAGTCCCCATTCCACTGACTGAGCATGCACAGTTGTAATGGTCTTAGATGAATGCGCGCAAAAGGAACTATGTCCATCGCCGCCACCATCAACCCGATCACTTCCATGCACTGAGCTATGGAAGGAAGAGGAACGGAATGAAGTATCCGACAAGAGTCCAGAAGCTTTGTTTTTCTGGCCTCTGTTAGAAAGATCCTCATTTCTAAGGAGTCTATAATTGTTCCCAAGAAGGGAACCCTTGTTGACGGGGATAGAGAACTCTTTTCCACGTTCACTTTCCAGCCGTGAGATCTGAGAAAGGCCAGGACAATGTCCGTGTGAGCCTTTGCTTGAGGAAGGGACGACGCTTGAATCAGAATGTCGTCCAGGTAAGGTACTACTGCAATGCCCCTTGGTCTTAGCACCGCTAGAAGGGACCCTAGTACCTTTGTGAAAATCCTTGGAGCAGTGGCTAATCCGAAAGGAAGCGCCACGAACTGGTAATGTTTGTCCAGGAATGCAAACCTTAGGAACCGATGATGTTCCTTGTGGATAGGAATATGTAGATACGCATCCTTTAAATCCACCGTGGTCATGAATTGACCTTCCTGGATGGAAGGAAGGATAGTTCGAATGGTTTCCATCTTGAACGATGGGACCTTGAGAAATTTGTTTAAGATCTTGAGATCTAGGATTGGTCTGAACGTTCCCTCTTTTTTGGGAACTATGAACAGATTGGAGTAGAACCCCATCCCTTGTTCTCTTAATGGAACAGGATGAATCACTCCCATTTTTAACAGGTCTTCTACACAATGTAAGAACGCCTGTCTTTTTATGTGGTCTGAAGACAACTGCGACCTGTGGAACCTCCCCCTTGGGGGAAGTCCCTTGAATTCCAGAAGATAACCCTGGGAGACTATTTCTAGCGCCCAAGGATCCAGAACATCTCTTGCCCAAGCCTGAGCGAAGAGAGAGAGTCTGCCCCCTACCAGATCCGGTCCCGGATCGGGGGCCAATATTTCATGCTGTCTTGGTAGCAGTGGCAGGTTTCTTGGCCTGCTTTCCCTTGTTCCAGCCTTGCATTGGTCTCCAAGCTGGCTTGGCCTGAGAAGTATTACCCTCTTGCTTAGAGGACGTAGCACCTTGGGCTGGTCCGTTTTTACGAAAGGGACGAAAATTAGGTCTATTTTTTGCCTTGAAGGGCCGATCCTGAGGAAGGGCGTGGCCCTTACCCCCAGTGATATCAGAGATAATCTCTTTCAAGTCAGGACCAAACAGCGTTTTCCCCTTGAAAGGAATGTTTAGTAGCTTGTTCTTGGAAGACGCATCAGCCGACCAAGATTCCAACCAAAGCGCTCTGCGCGCCACAATAGCAAACCCAGAGTTCTTAGCCGCTAACTTAGCCAATTGCAAAGAGGCGTCTAGAGTGAAAGAATTAGCCAATTTGAGAGCATTGATTCTGTCCATAATCTCCTCATAAGGAGGAGAGTCACTATCGAGCACCTTAAGCAGTTCATCAAACCAGAAATATGCGGCAGTAGTGACAGGGACAATGCATGAAATGGGTTGTAGAAGGTAACCCTGCTGAACAAACATCTTTTTAAGCAAACCTTCTAATTTTTTATCCATAGGATCTTTGAAAGCACAACTATCCTCTATGGGAATAGTGGTGCGTTTGTTTAAAGTAGAAACCGCTCCCTCGACCTTGGGGACTGACTGCCATAAGTCCTTTCTGGGGTCGACCATAGGAAACAATTTTTTAAATATGGGGGGAGGGACGAAAGGAATACCGGGCCTTTCCCATTCTTTATTAACAATGTCCGCCACCCGCTTGGGTATAGGAAAAGCTTCTGGGAGCCCCGGCACTTCTAGGAACTTGTCCATTTTACATAGTTTCTCTGGGATGACTAAATTTTCACAATCATCCAGAGTGGATAATACCTCCTTAAGCAAAATGCGGAGATGTTCCAATTTAAATTTAAATGTAATCACATCAGATTCAGCCTGCTGAGAAATGTTCCCTAAATCAGTAATTTCTCCCTCAGACAAAACCTCCCTGGCCCCCTCAGATTGGGTTAGGGGCCCTTCAGAGATATTAATATCAGCGTCGTCATGCTCTTCAGTAACTAAAACAGAGCAGCCACGCTTACGCTGACAAGGGTTCATTTTGGCTAAAATGTTTTTGACAGAATTATCCATTACAGCCGTTAATTGTTGCATAGTAAGGAGTATTGGCGCGCTAGATGTACTAGGGGCCTCCTGAGTGGGCAAGACTCGTGTAGACGAAGGAGGGAATGATGCAGTACCATGCTTACTCCCCTCACTTGAGGAATCATCTTGGGCATCATTGTCATTATCACATAAATCACATTTATTTAAATGAATAGGAATTCTGGCTTCCCCACATTCAGAACACAGTCTATCTGGTAGTTCAGACATGTTAAACAGGCATAAACTTGATCAGAAAGTACAAAAAACGTTTTAAAATAAAACCGTTACTGTCACTTTAAATTTTAAACTGAACACACTTTATTACTGCAATTGCGAAAAAACATGAAGGAATTGTTCAAAATTCACCAAATTTTCACCACAGCGTCTTAAAGCCTTGAAAATATTGCACACCAATTTTGGAAGCTTTAACCCTTAAAATAACGGAACCGGAGCCGTTTTAAGCTTTAAACCCCTTTACAGTCCCTGGTATCTGCTTTGCTGAGACCCAACCAAACCCAAAGGGGAATACGATACCAAATGACGCCTTCAGAAGTCTTTTATAAGTATCAGAGCTCCTCTGACATGCGACTGCATGCCATGCCTCTCAAAAACAAGTGCGCAACACCGGCGCGAAAATGAGACTCTGCCTATGCTTTGGGAAAGCCCCTAAAGAATAAGGTGTCTAAAACAGTGCCTGCCGATATTATTATATCAAAATACCCAGATAAAATGATTCCTCAAGGCTAAATATGTGTTAATAATCAATCGATTTAGCCCAGAAAAAGTCTACAGTTTAAATAAGCCCTTGTGAAGCCCTTATTTACAATCGTAATAAACATGGCTTACCGGATCCCATAGGGAAAATGACAGCTTCCAGCATTACATCGTCTTGTTAGAATGTGTCATACCTCAAGCAGCAAGGGACTGCAAACTGTTCCCCCAACTGAAGTTAATTGCTCTCAACAGTCCTGTGTGGAACAGCCATGGATTTTAGTTACGGTTGCTAAAATCATTTTCCTCATACAAACAGAATTCTTCATCTCTTTTCTGTTTCTGAGTAAATAGTACGTACCAGCACTATTTGAAAATAACAAACTCTTGATTGAATAATGAAAAACTACAGTTAAACACTAAAAAACTCTAAGCCATCTCCGTGGAGATGTTGCCTGTACAACGGCAAAGAGAATGACTGGGGTAGGCGGAGCCTAGGAGGGATCATGTGACCAGCTTTGCTGGGCTCTTTGCCATTTCCTGTTGGGGAAGAGAATATCCCACAAGTAAGGATGACGCCGTGGACCGGACACACCTATGTTGGAGAAATTCTGTTTAACTCCCTCTTGGGTATCTAGAGACCCTATCGTTATAGGAGCTTAAGTCTTGTAAGTTAGCGCCGTCGGGAAGACCACACACCACTATTTGTAGGGTTAGACTTAGGTTTAGTGGTAGGGATAGTTTAGTATTTTAGGGGTTGAATAATTTAATATAGATGGCGGCGGGGTAGGGGGATTAGATTAGGGGTTAATAATTTTAAAATAGATAGCAGCGGGGTAGGGGCTCACTTTAGGGGGTAGGTAAGGTAGAAGGCGGCGGTGTTAGGGGCTCACTTTAGGGGGTTATAGATTTAATATAGCTGGCGCCGGTTTAGGGGTTAATAACTTTATTAGGTAGCGGCGGTTAAGGGGTTAATACATTTTTTATTGTTAGGCTAGTGAGGGGGGATAGCGGATAGAGGGTTAGACGTGTCGGGCTATGTTAGGGAGGCGTGTTAGACGTGTCGGGCTATGCTAGGGAGGCGTGTTAGACAGTGCGGGTGATTTAGACTTTAGTCAGGTTTTGTAGGCGCCGGTAGTTTCTAACGTGCCGCAAGTCACTGGCGACGCCAGAAATTTGTACTTGCGCAGATTTCTGGACATCGCTGGTTTGTCAGACTTACGGCATGTTAGCATCTGACGGCGACATATATGGGATAGCTCGAGTTGCGAGCTGAAACTGCGGCCGACGCCGGTTCCCTCACATGCACCGCAAACTGCGATCTATATCGGATCGCGCCCCACGTTTCTACAATACGAACCATGTTTGATAGAGCATGTCCCAGCACCATGATGTGGAGGGGACAATGCAAAAGCATTGTTGACACTGGAATCCAAATGGATTTGCTATTTGGACACTGTATCTTCTAAAGGACTTTACTCTATGATTGACTAAGGATGTTTCGGCCATACTCCATTTGATATAAAGACATTGATAATAAAGTGTCCTTGTTAGGGAGATAACATATATTTTTTTTCCACCATAGTCCTGAGTGGGTTCTTATAGGTGTATAATGAATGTGCATATACCTTATAATGAATGTGCATTAATATATTTATATGCATTTTATATGCTTGCTTTTTCAATATTTATAATGAGGATGCTAAGTAGTATTGTTACCTAATCAATGCCAGTTTAATTTTTTTTTTCTTATAAAAGGTAGAGTGTATTTATCACATTGAAATAAGTTTAATTATACTAAACCACATTTGCCTCATACTACAATACTTTGCCTTTATGGGTTGAATTATTTTTGCTTTTTCTCTTTATAATAGATGATAGAATGAGACTCCCTGGCTTTATATATATAACTCCATCACACTGTCATGAGTACTTCTGAGCTTGGGTGGGGTGCTTTAACCAATGAGAGATAGTCAGTCACCCTTTTTCTAATGAACTTGTATTTACAAAAAAAAAAGGGAGAATGATCATCTTCCATTGGTTAAAGTACCCCACCCAAGCTCAGGGATTCTTGACAGTGTAATAGAGTTGTGTATATATAAAGCCAGGGAATCATATTCTATCATAAAAAGAAAAGGCAGGAATGGTTCAGCCCATAAAGGAAAGATATTGTAGTGTTAGGACCAGTCAACATTGGACAACTTCTAAGTTGGTGACTAGCTAAGCAGAATATGGCCATAATGTGTGACTAAGATCCTAATTTTAATATAAAAGCATGTTTTTTGCAGACAATTTGTTTGCAGCATTTACAAATTTGTTGTTTATTCGCAAGTGAATGTGCGCCAATACCGCCAATACCATAAAACCCAGAAGTGGACTTCCTGCTGTTTTTCAAGTGGCTTGGGATGTGCGTCCATGCCTATGTAAGGTTACGAATAGCTGTGACCCTTAAGGGAGTTCTCAGCAAGCATGTGTTTTGCTGTAGGTTAGGATGCAGGTAAGAAAAAATCTGAATGTATAATCAGTGATTTGGGATCAATGGATAACAGAAAGATGACTCAGTTGACTAATTGAGCCATTTCACACCCCTGTAACTAAAGCTGTTCTTTCTCTTTTTTGATTGGTATTTAATCCTTTATATAGAAGTTGTTTAAAAATGCATGATCTATATGAATCATGAAAGATACATCTGGGGTGCCATGTCCCTTTAATTGCTGATGTATAGGTGATATAGGTCAGTACAAAATTATATATATATATATATAAACATATATATATATATATATATATATATATATATATAAACATATATATATATATATATATATATATATATATATATATATATATATATAAACACACACTGTGTGGCCAATTTATTAGGTACAGCCCTGCTGTGCACACAAATGGTTCGCTGCACTACGTTGCAACCTTCCTACTATCATTTAAGCGTAAAAACCACAGCAAGAATGTGGAAGAGCAGGGGCAAGACGTGCTGGATGAAGTGCATCTGAATCGACAGAACCTTTCACGTACCACAGTTTCAAAGGCGTATCGAGAATGGTGCATTGAACAAAAAACATCCAGTAAGCAGCAGTCCTGTGGAAGAAAAATGCTTGTTGATGAGAGTGGTCAGAGGAGGATGGCTAGACTTGTGCAAGGAAACAGACAGGCAACAATTTTATGAATCAAATCAGAATTCAACCTTGGTGCGGAGAAAAACATATTGCAACGCACCACTAGGCGCACCTTGTCGCGGATGGGCTACAAAAGCCAACGGCCAAGTCGGGTGCCATTGTTATCAGAGAAGAACAAAGAAGCACGCCTTCTGTAAGCACAACAACACTAGCACTGAACCATCAAAGACTGGAAAAAGGTTGCTTGGTCCGACGAATAGAAGTTCCTAGTGTGTGATGTTGATGGCAGGCTCCAAATTTGGCGAAGACACCATGAATCTATGGACCCATCGTGTCTGATGAAAACTGTGCAAGTTGGTGGGGGCGGTGTTATGGTGTGGGGAATGTTTTCCTGGCACACGTAGGGTCCATTGATACCCCTAGATTCACGTCTGAAACCTCTACAACGTTTTCAACATCTTGTTGAATCCATGCCTTGACAATTTTAGGCTGTTTTGAAGGCAAAAGGAGGCTCAACACACTACTAGGTAGCTGTACCAAATAAAGTGGGGACACAGTGTGTGTGTGTATGTGTGTGTGTCTATCTGTATATATATATATATATATATATATATATATATATATACACACACACACACACACACACATTACATGATTTAGAAAGAGCAACCCTGGTGATGGATATATAAATTGGATGCCATTTACCCTGTCAGACTTAATATGACAAATGTAGGAAATGCTCTCTTTGAAAAGTATACTGTATATAGATGTTCCAGTTTTAGCATACAGTTTACACATCTGACCTATTGCTACACTTGAAGCCTTTTAGCTTGCTAATGATAATGTATACTAAATATAATTAATGTCAACAGAACTGTGCAGTCCAAGTATAAAGGATAGGTATTTATAACTTATAAGCTCGGTCTGATTTCCCAATGATTCTTTCCCAATGAAATATTTATTTATTTTTTTACTTAGATCATTAAAAAGGAATATTACTATTTAAGCACTTATTGCTCATCGCATTCTGGTAGTGGTACACAAAAAGTTATATTGGGTAACTATGTTTTTTTAATAAATTAGTCACCATGGTTTTAAAAAAGTCCAAATACAGCAGCACTGCTGAAAATAATTAAACTTTTATTGTGAAAAGGAGAATACATAGACTAAGGAATTTGGAAATCCAGATAGTGTTGTCTCCCTAGCTTGGAAAAGTTCCTCTGGATTCCAGTTCCACCTCTATTAGGATGACACCAACATTTCTCTCTTCCCAGAGATCATAATCAGGTAAAAAGTGAAAGTAAAAAAGTAATCACAAAAAGAACAGTGAATGGAATGAATACCAACTAAACATATGTAAAACTTAAAAAAAGACGTTGAAAAACAAACACTTTGTAATATAAAAACATACTGTAGACAAAGCTAGTAAAATCCTGATGAAATCTGCTGCATATGCCTAAAACCCTTATGACAATAGAACTCATATCCATGATATTCAAATGTAATCCAATTCTTCATTTCAAGGACCTTTGAAAAAGACACTTTTGCGGATAAACACGCACTGAAAAGAAGAATGCAAATATCCATGTGGAACTACAACTAAGGACTTACTGAAACAGAACATAAGCTTTGATATGTTACCGTTATCAGATACAAAATATCTGAGCTGGCAATAGACTGTGTGTACATGAATGACAATGGAATGGAATGTATCTTTTAAATACATATTTTTAATATGGAATACATTTATATACCACGGATCTGAGGAGTTATGTTGTTAATCAAATGCTAATCTAGGATCCATGTAAGAAGATTTTATCAGGATTTAAGTAATTTTGATTGTCTAAGCATAACACTATTTCTGCCCCTATTTTTTTACCCCCTTCTTTTTGGAAGGGACACAACAAGCAAGTTGATTTGTATATTGACATTGGAAGAGAACTTAGGGCTAGATTTATCAAGCCCCTATGGCAGCAAGTTCTCACAAGAACTTGCTTGCCGCGATTTATCAAGCAGCGGTCACCAGACCGCTGCTTCCCCAAGCTCTTCGCCACCTCTAAAGTGGCGAAATTCAATCTCCTTGTTCGAGTCCGACCGAGGAGATTGACAGCTCCTGCCCGTGCGTGATTGCCTGTGCGCGGGCAGGATTGCACGTGAGCGCAAAATTGCGCTCGTGTGCAATGTTAATTATCTATGGGTAATTTCGTCCCGCCACAGGCGAGCCGATACGTACAGGGGCGTGTATACGTGACCCTGTACGCCTCAGCTATGATAAATCTAGCCCTTAGAGACAGTAAACATTTTTTAACAACTTACCTAATTCTGCACTATGTGCAGAAGTATGTACCATAAGGATAGACTTTTGTTCGAAAAATTACCTAAAAATACAAAATTTGGCACCTAAAACTATATTATTACTATTATTCTTTATTTATAAAGCGCCAACAGATTCCGCAGCGCTGTCCATGGGTACAGAGATAAAAGTACAGTACAATACAATATAAAAGACACCAGACAAAGTTTAACAAACATATACAGGGGGAATTGAGGGCCCTGTTCCCGTAGGAACTTACAATCTATATGGGTTTGAGGGGGGAAACAGGAGGTGGGGACTGCAAAGGTGAGGATGATGTTAGTGTGGAGTTAGATGAGGGTAGCAATTAGGCAAGTGGAATTTATTTCTTACTGATTTGGAAATAGTCTTCCATGAACAGAAAGGTCTTTAGGGAGCTTTTAAAGGAGGAAAGGTTAGGGGAGAGTCTGACAGCTCTAGGAAGTCCGTTCCAGATGGTTGGTGCCACACGAGAGAAATCCTGTAGCCTAGCATGGGAGGAGGTGAAGGTAGAAGATGCAAGGAGCAGTTCATTGTTGGATTTTAGGGGGCGGGCTGTAGTATATTTGTTGATGAGTGAGGACAGGTAAGGGGGGCTGCGTTGGTAAGGGTTTTGAAGGTCAAGATGAGAATTTTGAATTTAATTCTGCTGTGGATGGGTAGCCAGTGAAGGGACTTGCAGAGAGGTGCAGCAGATACAGAGCGTCATGAGAGGTGAATTAGCCTAGCAGAGGCATTTAGGATGGATTGAAGAGGGGAGAGGCGGGAGAGAGGGAGAGGCCAGTTAGTAGGTTATCACAGTAGTCAAGTCGGGAGATTACCAGGGAGTGGATTAGCTGTTTAGTAGTTTCAGCACTGAGAAATGGACAAATTTTGGAGATATTGTGTCGGTGGTTGTGACAGTAGGAAGAGAGCAATTGGATGTGGGGTATGAAGGACAGATAGGAGTCAAGTGTAACTCCTAGGCAGCGGGCTTGGGGTGATGGGGAGATAGTGGTGTCACCAACAGTGATTGAAAAGTTGGAAACCGGGGTAGAATTAGAGGGGGGATTAGAAGGAGCACAGTCTTGGACATGTTGATTTTTAGGTGGTGAGAGGCCATCCAAGAATAAATGCCAGATAAGCAGACACTGATGTGAGAAAGGACAGAAGGAGAGAGTGAAGGGGTGGATATGTAGATCTGAGTATCATCAGCATAGAGGTGGTAGTTGAAGCCATAGTTATTGATAAGTTTACCCAGTGAGGATGTATAAATAGAGAAGAGTAGAGGACCCAGAACAGAGCCTTGAGGTACTCCAACAGAAAGACAGAGGCAATGGAGAGGATGAGTCACCAGCAAAGGAGACAGAAAAGACCTATTAGAGAGATAAGAGTGGATTCAGGAAAGGGCAGTGTCAGAGAGCCCAAGGGAGCTGAGAGTCTGTAGGAGAAGGGGATTGCCATTTTTTTTTAGCATATAGAAGATCATTAGTAACCTTGGTGAGGGCAGTCTCAGTTGAGTGTTGGGAACGGAAGCCAGGGGTCAAGCAGTGAGTTGGAGGACAAGAAGTGGGTTAAGTGATCGAAGACTAGTTTTTCCAGGACTTTTGAAGCTAGAGGAAGCAGTGATATGGGGCGGTAGTTTGAAGGAGAATTGGGGTTGAGGGAGGGTTTTTTGAGGATGGGGGTGACCTTTGCATGTTTGAAGGAAGATGGGAATGAACCGGTTGGTTGAATATGTGAGTAAGAGCTGGAGTGAGGGTAGGAGGCAGAGACGGTATTAGATGTGAAGGGATAGGGTCAAGTAGGCAGGTAGTGAGGTGTGAGGAAGACAATAGGGAACTCACTTTATTCTCAGTGGTAGGGGGGAAGGTGCTGAGAGTGGTGAAGGGCTATGCCGGGGGCGGAGAAGGTTGGAAGGTTGCAGTCTTGTGTTGGGATATTACTTTGAATGGTAATTGTTTTTTTGAAAAAGTAGTCTGACAGGTCTTGAGCACTAAAAGCAGATGAAGGGGGTGGTGCAGGTGGATAAAGGAGAGTGTTGAAAATGGAGAAGAGACGTTTAGGGTTTGAGCAGTGGGTAGATATAAGAGAAGAGAAGTAGGTTTGTTGGCAAAGTGAAGGGCAGAGGAGTAAGAATAAAGAATTAACTTTTAGTGGAGGAATTCTGATTCAGAGCGGGATTTCCTCCAGGTATGTTCAGCAACACGGGAGCATACTTACCTTGCTAGCAAGACAATCCTCTTTGGTGCAGAAATTTTTTCAACTACAGCGTCAGAGGCTCGTTGTCTAATCACAGCAAGCCTGATCACGCTATTTAACTACATGTAAACCTGCCACGCCGAAGAGGATGGCTTTGATAACAAGGTAAGCTACCAAATTTGGTATTTTCAGGTCATTTTTTCAAACAAAAGGCAGTCCTTATGTTACATAATTCTGCACTATGTACAGAATTGTGTCATGTTAAGAAATATTTACAGTCTCTTTAAATTATGTTTAAAGTGAATGATTTTTTTATAGTGCTCACTGATTGTCAATCAGGTAAAAAATTCACACTACGGGGTCGATTTATGAAAGTGCGAACGGACATGATCCACTGTACCGATCATGTATGCTGCACATCGATAAATGCCGACAGCATACGCTGTTGGCATTTATCAATGCACAAGCATTTCACTAGAAATGCTTGAGTAAAGCCGCCCCCTGCAGTTTCGTGGCTAATCAGCCGCTAGCAGATCGGGCTGATTGCAGTCCGCCACCTCAGAGCAGGCGGACAAGTGAAGGAGCAGCGGTCTTAAGACTGCTGATTCATAACTCCTGTTTTTGGTGAGGAAACAGAGCCATTGGAGCCAATATGGGGCTTAATAAATCGACCCCTACATCTCAAATTCAGATCTACTTACTACATCCTGATCCTACTCTTCACTTCCTACATCTGTATAATCACAGACTCTATAACTATTTCTACCTTATACTTATGTCCATTGTCTCAACACTTCACTACCCAGATCCAAGCACTTGCCAAATTCTGACATTTTAAACATCACAAGAATGCACCATTTCCTTACCTAAGACACCACCAAAATATGAATTAACTTTTTTATTCCGTCTCTCATTGATTACTGCAACGTTCTTCTTTATTGCCTTTCCAATTCCATTTGTACTCTCTCCAATACTTTATGAATGTCAGAATTATTCACCTCACTCCACATTCATCTTTAGATATTCACCTAGCTTTCCTCTTCACTCTACTTTGGAAATCCCATCACTACTTGAGCTCTGTAGGAATTGAAATGTATTTATTTAACTCTGTGAGATTATCTCTCACCATTCAAAACTTAAAGCTCTCCTTGAAAGCCCATCCCTCCACAGATGCCTAGCTCCTAATTGTTTATCACCTTCCCCACCTAATAAAAACATACTTCAAGTTCAATCAAGCAACCCTTCCACCTTTGTAATTCACCCCTAACATCTAGATTGTAAGATCCCCAGATCTTTGTTTTCTGTTTTGCTTTCAAAATGAGAATTGCTATTACAGTAGTTGTTCAGAGCACAATAACTATATCTTTAAATATGGCAAAGGTCACATTAATTTTACAATTATATATATATATATATATATATATATATATATATATATATATATATGTGTGTGTGTGCGTGTGTATGTGTGTGTGAATAGTTCAGACAGATTGCTCACAGAAAAAAGCATTCAATTATTGTATATATTTGCTGTATTAAAGTGAATTTAAAGTTTCATCAAGTATTGCCCGGTTTTTAAAAATACTATTAAAAACAGGGACACTTTTATTGATGAAACATTACATTGCACCATATTTGTAGAAATACTTACCTCTTCGTCTTGAAAGCCGCTCCAGCGCTTCGCCAGCCCGTCGCAAGCCTCTTCCTACGTCAGAAATGACGATTCCGGCCTTCCTCCAATCATGGCGTTGCTTGGACAATGCTTCCACCGGGGGGGGGGGGGGGGAAAGCCATGATTGGAGGATGCCAGAATCGTCATTGCTGACGTAGGAAGAGGCTTGCAACGGGCTGGTGAAGCGCTGGAGCGACTTTCAAGATGAATAGTATTTTTAAAAACCGGGCACTACTTGATGAAACTTTAAATTCACTTTAACAGTGATTGATTCATAATTAAAAGTATGTTTGATTTTAACATTAGAATGAAGCCGCAACCATATAACTCCCACACAGAATATTTCTTTAGCATTAATCTCCATCATTTAATTAAACAGCGATCAGGAAAATTTCAGGAAGATAGCCAATTTCCAGAGAGCAAATAACTCATTTATATTTCCAACAACATGGGGAAAATCACAAAAATATTCAAGTGTTCTAAATAATAAAAGCAGTAAATAGCAGTAGCAGACAGGTGCAGTGCTGTTATTTTTAATAGAGTGCTTGGGAGAAAAATAAATCATGCTAAGTAATGATTCAGAGATTGCAGCTGAACTCACACAAATTTGTGCAATAAATGCCAAATTATTATTTCCACACCTGGTGGCATAAATGAACATACTAATTGTCTTTTTAAAAATGATACGACTCATAAATAGTACAGCAATTATTGATAGTGTCTGCTGTTGATTAAATTGGTTATGTGATGCTTATCAATATCTTTATTGCTACTCAATTATACATTTGAGGGTTACAGAAAATGACTTAACGTGTGATACTGACATTTTTTAAACTATACCTATGATACCTAACATTCCAATTATGAATCATAAATCAGTGCTGTATTTTTATGAGTTTCAGTTCATTTTACAGGGACATATCACACATTTAAGAAAAATATTCATTTTAAATATTAAATTAAGTTTTTATTGGAGAAACAAAATTCATTTTGTAGAATTACTCGCCTGCAGCACCTGTACTAGTTTATGTCATAATAGTTTAAATAATTCAGGAATGACTAATAGCCAAACAAAGGAAATACTAGTAGTACTTTTGTTATTTCACTGTTTGGACTCAATTCCATTAAACCACAATTGAGTCCCAAAATGAAAAAAAACTACTGTTGGAAGCCATTAAAGGGACATAAAACCCCACAATTTTTCTTTCATAATTCAGATAGAACATACCATTTTAAACATATTTTCAATGTACATATATTGTCTAGTTTGCTTAATTTTCTTGGTATCCTTTAATGAAGAAGGCACTATTGGGAGCTAGCTGAAAGCCAATGACAAGAGGCATACATGTGCAGCCACCAATCAGTAGCTTCTGAGCCTACCTCATCAGCATTATTTTCAACAAAGGATGAAAAAAGAACAAAACAAATGAAATTATAGAAACAACTTGAAAAGTTGTTTAAAATTGAAGCTCTATTTGAATCATGAAAAAAAAAAAGTGGGTTTCATGTCCCTTCAAGCTTATCGACAGTTTCCATCATAGAAACGACACGTCCTTTAGAAAATAATAGAAGCTGAGAAGTGCAAAATTACACCTGGTTTCCATCGAATGCACAAACAGGTAAA
This sequence comes from Bombina bombina, assembly GCF_027579735.1. Classification (NCBI taxonomy): domain Eukaryota; kingdom Metazoa; phylum Chordata; class Amphibia; order Anura; family Bombinatoridae; genus Bombina; species Bombina bombina. The sequence goes on from NC_069500.1 coordinate 288,400,920, forward strand.
ACACTTGTGGCATACTGCAATAGGTGTAAGAGAGGAAAAACAAGCTTAGTGTTTCACTTCATAAATGTATTGTTATATGTTATACTTTATGCAGGCCCAGGTTATAGGATTAGTTGGAGTTATGTTCCTATATAAATATCAATATGTATTTACATATAAAAATAAATTATGCTTACCTGATAATTCTCTTTTCTTCAGATGGAAAGAGTCCACAGCTGCATTCATTACTTTTCGGAAAATAAGAACCTGGCCACCAGGAGGAGGCACAGACACCCCATCCAAAGGCTTAAATACTCCTCCCACTTCCCTCATCCCCCAGTAATTCTGACGAGGAACAAGGAACAGTAGAAGAAATACTGGGGTGAAAAGGTGCCAGAAGAATAAAAAAATAAGAGACGCCCCAGAGAAAAAATACGTGTGGGGAGCTGTGGAAAAGAAAATTATCAGGTAAGTTTTTCTTCATAAATGGAAAGAGTCCACAGCTGCATTCATTAATTTTCGGAAAACAATACCCAAGCTATAGAGGGCACTGAATGCAAAAACGGGATGTTACAATAGGTGGCCCATTCTGAGGGCACCATTCCTGAAAAAAACACCAACCCAACCAAACCCCGCTTCGTCAGGGCTGGGCAAAAGAACTAGAAGGAAAAGGCCCCTAGGACACTCACCTGCAGATAGTCAGAAAGCCTAACTAGAGACCGCAAACAGACTCACTGAGCCAACACTCCTCCAGGAGAACCGTTGCCCAGCATTCGGTCCCCTTACTAGTACTGTACCAAGATCCCCAAAAGGGAGAGGACAAGGGTAAGCCAAAGGGATAAACAAAAGGTACAGCAAAATCCATAAAGGAAAAAAAAACCCTTCAAAGGAGGGACAAGTCCACAGAGACCCGAATGGATCCTGAGAACAAGGGGATACGACGCCCAACCCACAACTGGGCATCATCAAGGAGAAGAAACATTTCCCAAACACCGTGCAACAGCACCGAAAAAGACAGCTGAAGACAAAGTCCTCAAAATGTCAGAACTCAGAGACTGAGCAAACAGAAAATTACAAGCAGCAAACTCAGAAAATAAACATCTGAGTCCAGTAACACGCTGCCATCCATAGGAAGACATGGAGAAAACACTATCCATAAGGAAGAAGCGGCCTAACAAAATAGCAGACTGCCCATCCAAGACAGAGATTGCCCAACCTCCAAGACAGTGGACACTCTCCAGGCAACCCAGGCCCCGCCAAGCCTACCCACAGATCTCAAAGGGGGAGAGGCACACAACCTCTAAAAAAGGAAGGTCCACTGTCACCCCAAGACCTGAAGATGAACAACAGATCTCAGATCCTAACACCTAGCCGGACCAGCCCAAGCAACGGCAGATCTGAAAGGGAACCGAAAGGAACCCCAAGACCGGCCCCCAAAAGGGCGGAAGAATAGACACAGCCATTTTAACCTTAAGACAAACGAGCAGGCGTTAGACCCAAGGAGATCTAGCAAGGCCACCCGACTAAGTCTCAATGCAGAGCCAGCAGCTCCCCAGATGGAAAGGAACAACTCAAAGAGCAGACCAATCCCCGAACCAGATAAACATCTGTTCCAACCTCCAGAACAAAGGAGAGGCCCCTAAAAAGGGAACCACACCTCCGAAAGGAGGACAACGAGCCCCCTGGAGAGGAAATTGTTGATAAACACCTGCCCATAAGACAGGAAGTTGTAGGAAGAACGAACACGGAAGAACCCCTTAAAACACCATTGTGCTAGCACACATAACAGGCGCAAAAGTGACAGTTGAGCAACCGCAAACCTTCCATTTGCTAGGCAGGAAAGCCCACCACCAGGTCACATTAGTTGGCTGTCCCAAGGGAACCGTATCGTCCGGCACAAGACAAGTCCCAAGGAGCCCCGGCTCTCAATAAATCTGGCCAAGTTGTAAAACAGAACAGCCAGAACAAGGGCTAAGCCCAAGTACCCCAGAAACTGGAACCCCCAGGCCAGTCCTAGGATTATAAGGTCCGGTAACATCCCACGGCGGGATCCACATAGAGAAAATGCAGAGTAAAACCCTTGACAACCGGAAGGTCAGGACAAGAAGCTCGGGCCCCACAAGTGTTTAGATTAAACAATCTTCCAGGCACAAAAATCCCTTATCTGATATAAGAAAACAGACCTCCCAGGGAAAAGATCCAGAATAACCCGAATGACAAGAGCAAGAAGCCCTTGCAAGTCCCGACCCAAAGGGAAGAGACCACCCCTTGCAGGAGCCCAACACTCCAAAGAGCCAGGGCCATAAAAGGACACTAGAGCTAACAGGCGTCCAAGCATCATCAACATGATTGAGCTTGAAAAGTACGGCTAATCCCCCTAAGGGACACAAGGCGCTGCTCATTTTATCAACCTCGAAAGGAGGAAAGGCTGAGTAGACCTTGCTGGGGATCGAAATAGCAACCCTCGGTTTGCTACAGTACAGAGTAGCCACAGAGCATTGGAATGCTGAGCTAGCTGTCCAGCTGCAGACACGAGGGGAACAATGAGGACAAGTCACCCGAACAGAGCAACATCAAGCCTCCCCAACACCTCAGATTCAAAGTCAGAGGACAGTAAAAAATGGGTTTGGATGCCACCTGGATGGCAATACCTGAACCATGTGAGTGGAAAACTACTAGGACCTCTTCTATTCTATCCCAAGAAGGAGATGCAGAGCATCCCCAACACCGGGGAAGGACCCCTAACCGGAGCCCAAAAGGACCTCACTGTCTAATGTCCCGAAAAAGGGACAACCAACTCCCGAAGGGAATCCGGGTCCCCCGAAGGCAACCCATCCACAAGGAGAACGGACAATCCAAGAGGTCTCAATGAAGAAGAGAAACACTAAAAGGAACAAGTCCAAAAAGGACAATTTCCTAAAGCAACACCGCCCTGACCGGTGGAAAAGAGGAGCTAAACCCTCTAATTTTCCCACCACGTGGGAAGGAATACTCTAGGTTCTGAGGGTATCGGAAGCAACAGAGAGTGATGCAGCAAAATTCACTGACCCAGTCACCGGAGAGACTGCTATTTAGGACTGAAACAATCCCGCAAGTCCTCTTGAGAATGCTTAGCTGAAACTTGTAAAAAAAATAACAAGAAACATAAATAATGCTAATAGCACTCAGCACCCCAACCTGACCAGCAAGGTATAATAGGCGCCACATGTCTGAATAAGCTGCGAGACAAATCTGAACCCAAGCAGGACTAGCCTGCAACCAGGGTCATAACTGCCAAGCTGGCTAAATCTGCCCTGAGAGAGGGAGGAAGAAAAAACAGACAAACATGGGACTAACGTAACCCGAACAATGTAGAAGCAAACAGTGAGTATCGATTCCAGAGCAAGTTCCTGCAGGAAACATAATAAAAATAAAATTCATCCTAACCAGATAAAATAAAACAGACAACCCGAGGGTTAACGCCCAAGAAGAACAGAAAGATCCGCAAGACCAGCCTAACGGAAACCCTGTTCTTCCAACAAAACTGGGAAGGATCTTGATAACAAGACTTAAAGGAGACTACTTCATCCCCCCATGTCTAACGAGGTGAGCCATTTGAAGGAGGAGACTCGCGAGTCCCATTGAGAAGAATAGGGTCCCCAAACATCTGTACTTTGTAAACGTGCAAGAGCCAAAAGAATGTAAAAGCAAAAACGTACCACAACCTCCGGGGGGGAACAACTTGGGTTACCCGCATGTGTAGTAGTAGGGAGTGGTAGGGAACTCGCCTCCCGGAGGACAGGGCCCCCCGAGGCAGATGGCTCAGTAGTTCCTTGAATCCCCAAGCCCGAGGAACCAGGCACTCCAGAATGGCCTAAAGAACATAAACTGACTGACCTGAGTCAATGTGCTAATTCGCATTCTTCACAGGAGAAAAAATCTGAATCAGAAAGTTGAACAATCTCAACATCAGTATCCTCCATAACTTGATAAAAGATACCAAAACATTTACCAAATATAAAAAAATTTAAACGGCACCTGACACCCACAATGGCTGGGGCACTCACCATTTCCTATGAACCAGACACCAGTGGACTAGAATTCTCCGTCGCCACACGGTCAGGAATGCGGAAATGGGAGGCCAGAACGTAAACACGCCCGATCATAAGGTGAACCGTACAGTCCAAAAAAAGCACGCCCAAGCGTAAGGTCGCATCACTTTGAAAGGCCGTTATGTTCCAAAAGCCACAAGCCCAGTTAACACTACACATAAGTGGATTGAATCACATAACAAACATGATTAAAAAAAACCCTATTCAATAATCCCCCTCAGGAGATATTAACCCTTGATTCCAAGATATAAAAGGAGTCCCACTGAGACAATGTATTTTTCATGTGAGTTCGTAGGAACAAATGAGTTACAGTACAATCATGAAGAAGTAAAATGAAACGATCTTACCGGAATCTACGCCGTGGAACAGGAACACGACCCTTCAAGTGTGACTGATAGTAGCCTCACCTCCACCATGGCCTTGAGAGAAGGCAGGCAGCGAAGCTTGACAACTCCAATTGCTTGTGGAGTTGTTAAAATGAGTCGGGATGGTTTCGCAGAAAGACTCTTACTGCATCTCCGGAGTCTAACTTTCATCCAAGCCCTCACTGAGAGACTGACAAGATTACTTAAAACTCCCGTCCCATGTCGAAGAGTAATAACCTCCATAAGAGACGAAAAAAACTTCTCTTTTTTTTTAAAAAATATTTTTTTATTGAGGTTAAAGTAAAAGTTAACAGACAGTGAACCAACAGCACAGGTTAAGTACAAAATACATAGTAATATTAAAGCTTGATACAGTAGAAATAGATTAGGCAATCCCAGTACTTATGGTAAGCACTGGGAAAAAGGTAATGAGATTTACAGTGACCAACCTGTGCAGGGGTAGGAATGACCTCTAATTTTTTTTTACAATAGACCAACCACTGCCTGATATAAGAAAGTGCATTATAACATGAGTATATATATTTGTGAATCCTTATAGTAAGGCAAATAATGTGTAAGAGAATAGGGGAGTATTAGGAGTAGAAAAACCCTAGGTAGAGGGAACCCATAGGTTCAGTTATTCCAATAAGAGACTCAGCACTATTCACTGGTGGTGGTATGGTTTAAGGGGGGGGGGGGGGAAATCAGTGGGCAAGAGCCACTTTTAGGTTGGGGGGGATTTTAGGGGGGGGGCGGGCTATAGTGAATTTGGGAAGAGTATAGATAGCTTAAGGACTAGACAGCTTATAGGGGTCTAACAGTAGGGTTGCTTATTCACAAGCTCAAATGTTCACACTAGTAGATATAATATAGAAGGAGACATCATAGAGATAATACATATAGGGGTAGAAGACCAAGATACCTAAATCTAGGAGCCAAACAATGATAAGTTCAGGAGAAGCTGTGTCTAGTATAATGCAATGTATAAGTGATCCAGCCTTTACTCTAGCTTTTGGGCTTGTGAATAGACATAAAATACGTAAGTCAAGGATCCAGGCATATGTGACTAATATAAAGATGGGGGGGTAGCCTGTTACCTACATCCCATATAGGGCCTAAGTAAAGAGATATAGTGTAAATGTTAAGATGGCGCATAAATAAATTATGTGTAGCCTGGGGTAGACTTGTCTAATAGCTATAAATATAATATTTTGTGGGTATGGATAGGCTGCCGTATGGGTGAGGGGGTGAAGAGCGTGAATCATGTAGCACATATATTTTGAGTTAATTTCTCATGTAGCCTATACTACAATATATGTCAGCTCCCTGCATAAAAAGCCTGCAAGTTTAGATAAGCAAGAAATAAAAATTTATATGCCGGACCGTGCCTTCCCAGTTAGCACCGCCCAGCTGTAACTAGCAATACTTGCATGGAGACACTGTAATGGCTAAACAGCATATCTCTAAATCTAAGGGAGCTGTTCGGAAATGCAAAATGGTATACGTTTTACTAAAAAAATTTTTAAAAAAATGGATCATCTCTCCATCTAACTGAGGGTTGCAACACAATACGTTTCTCATCAAGCTATTTATATCTTATTTATGATAAACCTCATGAGATAGTTTCTAGTGTAGTGATAATATTATTAGATTGGGCAAAGCTAGTAGGTAGATCAGAAGATAACTAACGTAATATGCTGGTAATAGATAAAGTAAAAATGATGCTGTTTTGAACCTTAAACGTTGGGGAGACAGATTGCAATCAGGTAGCTGATAAAAGATAATAATATCTGCACCTAACCAGATACGTCACACTAGAGCAAGAATCAATAACATTCATTTCTCAACATATGCAAATACTTGAGTAAAGTTTATAAGATAGCAGTAACTAGTTAAGCATATGGTTATTGTAAACATTTCAAACAAGGGGTGACATGAGGGCACAGTAGAAGTAAGACCATGAGCAGACAATAGATCATCACATCAGACATGGTAGGCATATCGTCATTAGTGTTGCTCAGTGGAGCTGAGGGGTAGCTTTCGAAACCTTTTGAAATATATGTATGACTATGTTAACAAATATAGATCTGCAATACTAAGCAGGAAAGGGGTGTCAATTAGGAACTATGAACATGCAACATTGATATTGATAATGTATAATAGAAGCACATGGGGTTAACAGTATTCGTTGGGAATAAGTAATAGCTTATGCCTATTGATGGACGTAGGATATGCATAATAAGCACTAGAATCCTTCATAGTTAGCCAATGCCAACTCTGCTAGTGCACCTGTGTTGGAGATCCGTCTGACCTTCATGTCCCAAGAAAGTGTCAGTGATATCAAGGTTCCCTAGCGATGCTAGGCTCCCGGGTAAAAAATTGGAGGTCATGTTCAGCTTTGTTTGGGTCTTTAGTTCTGATCGGAGAGTAGTTTGCAATGGCCCTGCTAAAATGGACGGGCTCTGTGTGTCATGCTCTCTTAGGACCGAAAGTGTCCCACTCATGGTATCCGGAGCGCACTGCAGATCAGCCAGGGACAATGTGTAGATCGGAATCCAGTCTCTAGGAGAACAGTGTAAGTCCTCTGTTAGATAAACCGCAGCAGTGAGCCCCGGTACTCTATCCCCGACTGCCAGCTTGCTACTATCAGGCTCCAATGACAGTGGGTTGCTCCCAGCTGCAAGGCATCTCTCTGCGGCCGCACACATATCCTGCACATAGGAATCTGTATCGGTCTGTGACATCGGCAGGACTGACTTCGGTGCTCTGCTCTCTAGCTGCGAGGTTACGTCACACTCTTTAGAATAGTGGGCAGACGCCATTTTATCTAGAAGCCCGGGCTCTTTACCACGCTGTTCACTGAGTATAAGCTTCAGATCGCAAAAATCATGATCCATTTTCTGCATCAATTGCTGTAACGATGCCTGCAGTAGATCTGCAAAGCCTGCCATAGTTGAAGGAGCAGAATAAGGCCCACTATAGGCTTGTAGACAATCAGCAAGTGATCCCTGCTACCATGCGGGAAGTCAGATAGGTCGGGACTGCGTTAAAGTCTTAGAAGATGTTTGAAGCCTTGTTCACATACGATTTTAGAGAGATTACCTTCCTCCACATAGGGAATAGTCTTCAGAGTTAAGTTGATGGGTGCAAAATTATATTATATTGCTTCGATATGTTAGTTTGGTAGCAGAGCTTCAGACAAACACGTCTGCTCACTCTGCTAGTTAGCTCCGCCCCCCACGAAAACAACTTCTGACACTTCTCTGCCAACCTCCTGGGATGAAAGGCAAAGAATGACTGGGGAATGAGGGAAGTGGGAGGAGTATTAAAGCCTTTGGCTGGGGTGTCTTTGCCTCCTCCTGGTGGCCAGGTTCTTATTTTCCCAAAAGTAATGAATGCAGCTGTGGACTCTTTCCATTTATGAAGAAAAAATAATCAAGCACATATCTCCATAATTCCAACTAGGCCTATAAATATGTCTAGGGCAGCAATACATTTTACATATATCAAAACATTTAAAAAATTGAGTTAAACAAAACCCTTTTTCCTTAAATAAAACATTTTTACATATCTTGTATCTTTGTTTTGTGACTTACATAACTCCAGTGTCTTTCTCTCTAGAGGAAAGGAGCGCAGGCGTAAAACGTAACTTTTAAAGTGTTAGATCAGGTTACCATAGCTTGTTAAGGTGCGATGAAAGCATTAACACAATATCAACATGCACGAAAAGACTAACTGTACACACCGCACAAAATATTTAAATGGAAAACTGGTACTAAAATAGAGCGATTACTTTTAGCTGTCAGAAGCTTTGATAGCTTAAGGCTCCATTTTTAATGACTCAATGGAAACAAGCCCTTAATTGGTAACACAGATTTCCAACAAGATAAGACAAAACCACCACAACAGTAATCATCTACAGTATTTTCCTTGGGATGCTTACTCCGTTAAAGAGATACTAAACCCAAATCTTTTTCTTTTATGATTCGGATAGAGCATGCAATTCTAAGCAATTTTCTAATTTACTCCTATTATCAATATTTCTTAATTCTCTAGGTATCTTTATTTGAAAAAGCAGGATGGTAAGCTTAAGAGCCGGCCCATTTTTGGTTAATCACCCTGGATAGTGCTTGCTGATTGGTGGCTACTGTTCCTTTAGCCATCTTATTAAAAAAATCACACGCTTCAAATTATAAGTTTCTGTCCAAATTTTTAAGGTAGATATCCAGTGTGCCCCGTGGGTTATTTCATTCACAATTTTTAAGTCACAACTGGGCATTCTCAAAAACTATAACCCAGAAATATAAGATGTCAGGGAAAGAGTAATTTTAAACAAAATTTACACATAGGTATGTTTAAGAACATGCACAGACATGGACAAGGAGAAGTTACAAAGAGCAAACAGACTGAGGAATGTCAAGAGCGTAGCTTGAGCAAATTTGAACCATCCGGTGAAAGCAGTTTATGAGGAAATTACACAAAATCATCTGTGCAGAGAATCACCTTTCATTAAACGGTGAATGAAAATTAACCAAAAGAAAACATAATTTATGCTTACCTGATAAATTTATTTCTCTTGTGATGTATCAAGTCCATGGATTCATCCTTACTTGTGGGATATTCTCCGCCCCTACAGGAAGTGGCAAAGAGAGCACTCACAGCAGAGCTGTCTATATAGCTCCCCCCCCCTTAGCTCCATCCCCCAGTCATTCGACCGAAGGCTAGGAAGAAAAAGGAGAAACTATAGGGTGCAGTGGTGATTGAAAGTTTTAAAATAAAAATATATATGCCTGTCTTAAAAAACAGGGCGGGCCATGGACTCGATACATCACAAGATAAATAAATTTATCAGGTAAGCATAAATTATGTTTTCTCTTGTAAGATGTATCGAGTCCACGGATTCATCCTTACTTGTGGGATAAAAATACCAAAGCTTTAGGACACGGATGAAGGGAGGGACAAGACAGGAACCTTAAACGGAAGGTACCACTGCTTGTAGAACCTTTCTCCCAAAAATAGCCTCTGAAGAAGCAAAAGTATCGAATTTGTAAAATTTTGAAAAAGTATTAAGCATTACAAATCTGTTCAACAGAAGCCTCATTTTTAAAAGCCCATGTGGAAGCCACAGCTCTAGTAGAATGAGCAGTAATTCTTTCAGGAGGCTGCTGGCCAGCAGTCTCATAAGCCAAACGGATGATGCTTTTCAGCCAAAAGGAAAGAGAGGTAGTGGTAGCCCTTTGACCTCTCCGTTTACCAGAATAAACAACAAACAAAGAAGATGTTCGACGGAAATCTTTAGTTGCTTGTAAGTAAAACTTTAAATCATGAACCACATCAATATTGTGTAACAGACGTTCCTTCTTAGATGAAGGATTAGGACACAAAGAAGGAACCACAATCTCTTGATTGATATTCTTATTAGAAACAACCTTAGAAAGAAACTCAGGTTTGGTACGTAAAACCACCTTATCTGCATAGAAAACACGGTAAGGTGAAACACATTGTAAAGCAGATAGCTCAGAAACTCTTCGAGCCAAAGAGATAGCTACTAAAAACAAAACTTTCCAAGATAAAAGCTTAATATCTATGGAATGCATAGGTTCAAACGGAACCCCTTGAATAACTTTAAGAACTAAGTTTAGGCTCCATGGCAGAGCAACAGGTTTAAATACAGGCTTGATTCTGACCAAAGCCTGACTAAATGCTTGAACGTCTGGAATATCTGCCAGACGTTTGTGAAGTAGAAAAGACAAAGCAGATATTTGTGCTTTTAGGGAACTAGCAGATAATCCCTTCTCCAAACCTTCTTGGAGAAAAGACAATATTCTAGGAATCCTAATCTTACTCCACGAGTAACCTTTGGATTCACACCAATAAAGATATTTGCGCCAAATCTTATGATAAATCTTCCTGGTGACAGGCTTTCTAGCCTGAATCAGGGTATCAATGACCGACTCAGAGAAACCACGCTTTGATAGAATCAGGCATTCAATCTCCAAGCAGTCAGACGCCGAGAAATTAGATTTGGATGCGTGAACGGACCTTGGATTAGAATGTCCCGCCTCATTGGCAGAGTCCACGGTGGAACCGAGGACATGTCCACTAGGTCTGCATACCAAGTCCTGCGTGGCCAAGCAGGTGCTATCAGAATTACCGAAGCTCTCTCCTGCTTGATTCTGGCAACCAGACGTGGAAGGAGAGGAAACGGTGGAAATACATAGGCCAGATTGAAGGACCAAGGCACTGCTAGAGCATCTATCAGTACCGCCTTGGGATCCTGGGACCTGGACCCGTAGCGAGGAAGTTTGACATTCTGACGAGATGCCATCAGAATTCTGGTGTGCCCCATAGCTGAATCAGCTGGGCAAATACCTCCGGATGGAGTTCCCACTCCCCCGGATGAAAAGTCTGACGACTAGAAAATCCGCCTCCCAGTTCTCTACTCCTGGGATGTGGATCGCTAAGAGATGGCAAGAGTGATCCTCTGCCCACCGGATTATTTTGGTTACCTCCATCATTGCTAGAGAACTCCTTGTTCCTCCTTCATGATTGATATAAGCTACAGTCATGATGTTGCCCGCAGCAAACTGAGGCCACGCCTGAAGTGCATTGAATATCGCTCTCAGTTCTAGAACGTTTATCGAATGTTTATCGGAAGGAGAGCTTCCTCTCGAGACCATAAGCCCTGTGTTTTAAGGGAAATCCAGACTGCACCCCAGCCTAGCAGGCTGGCATCTGACGTTACAATGAGCCACTCTGGCCTGCGGAAACACATTCCCTGAGACAGGTGGTCCTGAGACAACCACCAGAGAAGAGAATCTCTGGTCTCCTGGTCCAGATGCAGTTGAGGAGATAAATCTGCATAATCCCCATTCCACTGTTTGAGAATGCATAGCTGCAGTGGTCTGAGGTGTAGGCGGGCAAAAGGAACTATGTCCATTGCCGCTACCATGAGTCCGATTACCTCCATACACGGAGCCACTGATGGTCGAGGAATGGAATAAAAAGCTTGGCAAGTGGTTAAGAGTTTTAACTTTCTGACCTCCGTCAGAAATATTTTCATTTCTACCGAGTCTATCAGAGTCCCTAGGAAGGAAACTCTTGTAAGAGGGAAGAGAGAACTCTTTTTTATGTTCACCTTCCACCCGTGAGATCTCAGAAAAGCCAACACGATGTCCGTGTAAGACTTGGCTAGCTGGAAAGTCGATGCCTGAATTAAGATGTCGTCTAGATAAGGCGCCACTGCTATGCCCCGTGGTCGCAGAACCGGCAGAAGGGACCCTAGCACTTTTGTGAAAATTCTGGGAGCCGTGGCCAACCCGAAGGGAAGGGCCACAAACTGGTAATGCCTGTTTAGAAAGGCGAATCTTGAATGATGGAACTTTGAGGAACTTGTTTAGAATTTTGAGATCCAAGATTGGTCTGAAAGTTCCCTCTTTCTTGGGAACCACAAACAGGTTTGAATAAAACCCTAGCCCCTGTTCCTCTTTTGGGACTGGGCGGATCACTCCCCGGATCGGGGGCTACCCCTTCATGCTGTCTTAGAGGCAGCTGCAGGCTTCTTGGCCTGTTTACCCTTGTTCCAAGCCTGGTTAGGTCTCCAGAATGACTTGGATTGGGCAAAATTCTCCTCTTGCTTTGTAGCAGAGGAAGCTGAAGCGGGACCACTCTTGAAGTTCCGAAAGGAACGAAAATTATTTTGTTTGGTCCTCATCTTATTTGATCTATCCTGAGGGAGGGCATGACCTTTCCCTCCAGTGATGTCTGAAATAATCTCTTTCAGTTCAGGCCTGAATAGGGTCTTACCCTTGAAAGGAATGTTCAAAAGTTTAGACTTAGATGACACATCAGCAGACCAGGACTTAAGCCATAGCGCCCTGCGTGCTAAAATGGCAAAACCTGAATTATTTGCCGCTAATTTAGCTAGTTGAAAAGTGGCATCTGTAATAAAAGAATTAGCCAACTTAAGTGCCTTAATTCTGTCCATAATTTCCTCTAATGGAGTCTCCATTTGAAGAGCCTCTTCTAGAGCCTCAAACCAGAAAGCAGCTGCAGTTGTTACAGGAACAATGCATGCAATAGGTTGGAGAAAAAAACCTTGATGAACAAAAATTTTCTTCAGGAGACCCTCTAATTTTTTATCCATAGGATCTTTGAAAGCACAACTGTCTTCAATAGGTATAGTTGTACGCTTAGACAGAGTAGAAATAGCTCCCTCCACCTTAGGAACTGTCTGCCATGAGTTTCTTATGGTGTTAGATATGGGAAACATTTTCTTAAAAACAGGAGGGGGAGTGAACGAAATACCTGGTCTATCCCACTCCTTAGCAATAATATTCACAATCCTCTTAGGGACTGGAAAAAAAATCAGTGTAAACAGGAACCTCTAAGTATTTGTCCATTTTACACAATTTCTCTGGGACCACTAAATGGTCACAATCATCTAGAGTTGCTAATACCTCCCTAAGGAATAAGCGGAGGTGTTCAAGCTTAAATTTAAAGGCCGTCATATCAGAATCTGTCTGAGGAAGCGTCTTTCCTGAATCAGAAATGTCTCCCTCAGATAACAAATCCCTCACCCCTACTTCAGAGCATTGTGAGGGCATATCAGATACGGCTACTAAAGCGTGAGACGGCTCAGCATTTTTCCTTAACCCAGAGCTGTCCCGCTTTCCTTGTAAACCAGGCAGTTTGGATAAAACCTCAGTGAGGGTTGTATTCATAACTGTGGCCATGTCTTGTAAAGTAAATGAATGTGACGCACTAGAGGTACTTGGCGTCACTTGTGCGGGCGTTACTGGTTGTGACACTTGGGGAGAGCTAGATGGCGAACCCTCATTTACTCCTGACTGAGAATCATCTATTGCCCTATCTTTAAGTGCTAATATATGTTCTTTATAATTTATAGACATATAAGTACAATTGGGACACATTCTAAGAGGGGGTTCCACAATGGCTTCCAAACATATTGAACAAGGATTTTCCTTAGTGTCAGACATGTTAAACAGGCTAGTAATGTAACAAGCAAGCTTGGAAAACACTGTAATCAAAGTAAATAACACTTAGAAATAAAACGGTACTGTGCCTTTAAGAGAAAAAAGCTGCACAAGTTCTGCAAAACAGTGAAAAAAAGCAGTAAACTTAACTAAATTACAGTAGTATCTTATAGCCTTAGTAACTTTGCACAGCTATGCAAATAAACAATTAACCCCTAAATGGCAAAACCGGATTGAAAAAACGTCAAAACCGGTAAAAAAGACTTCCAGCATCTTGCCACATCTCTGCTGTGGCGCCTACCTGCCCTTCAGAACGATTTGTGGGGAAAAAAACCTCCTTTACAGCCCTCAAACACAGCAGGAATCTCTAGAGAAGCAGTTGAATGTCTCTAAGGAAAATAAACAGCGCAACTGAGGCGCAAAAATAGGCCCCTCCGACCTCACTCGATGTTTTGACGCATATTAGAAAAACACCTGAGTGTCTCTTAATTAACCATGTGGGTTAAAAAACCCTAACACAAGCCACAATGACCCCTTTAGTCCCATCAAAAAACGTTATAATTGCATCATTTACTAAACAAACAAAAACGTTTTCTCCTAACAGTGTCACCAGTAACAAATGAGCCCTTCAAGCAAGCTGAAATTCCTATCCAAGTGTCTGAATACAGCTTACCCTTCCCTCATGGGGATATTGCCAGCCCTTTCTAGAATAAACACAGTCTGTCTAGAAAAATATAGATTGAACATACCTCATAAGCAGCTTAGCATGCAAACTGTTCCCCCAACTGAAGTTTTCCTGTACTCTTCAGCCCTTGTGAGAACAGCAGTGGATCTTAGTTACAAAGTGCTAAGATCATAATCCTCCTTGCAGAAATCTTCATCTCTTTTCTGCCAGAGAGTAAATAGTACACACCGGCACCATTTAAAATAACAAACTTTTGCTTGAGAAATAAAAAACTGACATTTTTGTCATCACACTCGCTCTGCACTTCCTAGTTACTTAGAGTAGGCAAAGAGAATGACTGGGGGTGGAGCTAAGGGGGGAGCTATATAGACAGCTCTGCTGTGGGTGCTCTCTTCCTGTAGGGGAGGAGAATATCCCACAAGTAAGGATGAATCCGTGGACTCGATACATCTTACAAGAGAAAGATTATGAAACCTAATTTAGTGTTGGAAGCTTTTTCAGCACTTTTATTCTTTTGTGATTGAATCTTTTGTGAATGGGAACTATATTAGTCAATAAAAGCATGTCACTATTGATTTTTAACTTTACCAATTTTTCAAAATGGCAAATTCTGCACAATTTTTTGTTAACTGTTGTTAAGGTTTAGATATATATTTGTGTCTTTCAACAAAGTTAAAAATTCTTCTCTAAAGTCTTAAAACTAAAGTCTGAGCAACTGTGTGCTCATATTTTTTTTGTTTTCTACAATTCTCTAAAAAACTTTGCATGTCAATCACAAAGTATAGCAAGTGCCTGAAGCAGAGAACTATGACAAGTTTGAAAAGTAACACGCTTGTGAAATGTGCTATGAATGGCAGGTTTATCACTGTCAGAATAACCAACTCCTGAAGGAATTAAATCAAATTTCCTAATGTTATAAACTGACTTAAAGAAACTGTGAATCACTATGTACAAAAATAGTTATATTTTTGTTAAATTTTAAATATTAACATGGCAGTGCAATCATCTTTAGAATTGGGATCAGTTTTTTTTTTTAATTTATTTTTTTATTTTACAGCTAGAATAAGTCACAAATTGTATAAAATAATGCTGATCTATGTCAATGCTTAACATTTGCTAAAACTTCAAAAACTAAAAAAAAAAAGATATTAACATTTTGAAAATACCTTGCTTCAATATTGTCAAATAGAAAATTGTACTTATATTCTCCTCAGCTCAGGGATAGGGTGCAAAAATTGGTTTCACTGTTACCTACACTTAGCTACTAATTAAAATGTAACGGTGCAGTAAAAGCGGATTAAAAATCATGTTATAAGCAAAGTGCATTGTAAAAGATAAAACAAAATTTATGATTACCTGATAAAAAATTTTTCTTTCTAGACACGGTGAGTCCACAGAATCATCAATTACTGTTGGGAATATCACTCCTGGCTAGCAGGAGGAGGCAAAGAGCACCACAGCAAACTGTTAAAGGGACAGTCAAGTCCAAAATAAACTTTCATGATTGAAATAGCGCATGTAATTTTTTTTTTTTTTTTTTTTTAAATAAGTTTTTTATTGAGGTTATTGGCAAAACAACATCAAATAAACATGTTACATAAACATTCAGAAACATTCTTTCAAACCATGACAATATTTTGGGATTCAAAACTGTTCTATGGCCACATATAGGGAAATACTGTTCATGAGAAAACCCAAAGTAATCTCTCTATATTTATATGTAACAGGCAAAACTGAAACCTCATTTTCTGCTGTATAGTATATTCCTCTCCTAATAAAATAAGCCACCTTTGGGCTCCTGTCTTCTAAAATGATGTCTAGAGGAAATAGGATGGTAGGACTAGTCTCTTTTGGATATATGTCTAATTAGGATAAGAATTTTTTTTTTTTAACTGAGTTAAAGAAGAAAGTTAGGGTGCGAAACATTGAGGGTTATTATGGAGTAGAGACATATGGTGCTAATGAGAAAAAACTATGAAGAAGATGCGGCATAGAAAAGATAAGCCGCGTAGGTAGCCCTCCTGTGAAAGGAGGTTCTTTATGGTGGTGGGGGGGAGGAGGTGGTAATGATAGTAAGATGTAAGGAATAAATAACAGACGGACTTAGAGGATTGTTGTGAATAAAAAGGAGGGTAGGTGAACACATATAATAGACAGCAAGTGCTTAAGGTATTGAGTAGGCTGGCTACAGTATTGCAGGGTAGTACATACATGTGTGTATCTGTTAAAGCATATAAACTACTAGAGTCATATCAAAATTACAATTCACATCAAGTGCCATGCAGGACCAGCCCGCATAGGCATACATGCGAAATGCATAAATAAAAGGCTGCATGTAGCGATATGTAAGTTCTATTGAGGGGTATAAGTTTGAAGCCATCTGAGAGGATAGAGATATTTAATGGGGAGCGCTAGCGT
This sequence comes from Bombina bombina, assembly GCF_027579735.1. NCBI lineage: Eukaryota > Metazoa > Chordata > Amphibia > Anura > Bombinatoridae > Bombina > Bombina bombina. The sequence continues at coordinate 288,417,454 of NC_069500.1, forward strand.
CTCTCATCTAATGGTTCGGACTACTTTACTTAGGAAGGAACTAACTTAAAGTGTAGTGCACATAGCTATGCAGAGTTGTCCCCACATCAACATGGAATCTGAAATTAAAGTTGAGACAGGGACAAATTGCCCAATCCATGTGACCCAGGCAGTAACAATGAAGCTGTAGCATTATAGGGGAGACAGTAAAACACAACAATTAGGCCTTACAAATCAACTGAAAAGTGGGGCATAACACATGTTAAGACGCAGCCTCGGCCGCTGGCTACGTCTGTACTGTATTGAAAGAAATGATCCCACTATACAGTTGCACTAATGTGGTGTGAAGAAAAGACATTACAAGTATTCTATATGTCCCCATTCACAATTCTGCTAGGTAAGGGAGTATGTACAACAGCAGGGCCCATCTAGTAAAACATATAGCATCTCTGAAAACCTCAGTACAGTAACAACATGGGGGATGCACTGAGAAAACACACGTTGCATACAGGCATCATATTAAAAACAAACATAGCTCTATGCAGGTATGCCAATATAAATCTGCATTGATGCACTAAACCTATATGTGAGTGACAGTGTGGTGAGACAAATGTTTACTTTAGAGACATTAAAATGGTAATATTAGCTTATAAGTAAATAAACAACCGATATATTGTGGGGGTCAGTGTGAAACATAGAGTTAGGTAGAATCTGTAAGCCCTTCGGAACAGTGTGCCTGTAAATGGCATGAATCTTATCAGAAGCGTACAATAAGTAATATTCAATAGCTAATTTCTGGTGCTGAAATCAAATCTACTCAAACATTGCAGAGCAATATCACAGGAGTAGGCTAAATGTCAGGCTTTAAAAGGTCCAGGTCACCACCGGGATCCCAGCCTCCCAAAAGGGGAAAAAGTACACAGAATGTTATATGAGGCTGCAGTGGAGCTGTCCCTTTGCTCTCCATTCATATATTAAAATCTAACCTACTCCAGTTTGCAGTTTAGGCTTCAATGATCCAGGACTAATATATCTTACTGTTTCAGGGGAAAATTCTGTGTAGTAGCTCCAAGGGCCGAGGGAGAGTAGGAGTAGCTGGGCTAAATTAAAGATGGAGTCGAATGCAAGTACTTTAGCCTCCCCGATCATCGGGTGGGAAGAGGGAGTCCCCGATAGTAACACAAGGGATGTCTCCGTCAAGCCTTCAACCATGCCACTAATACAATCACCATGGTCATGTATCCTGCAATGTGGCAATCGGTGAGACAGCCGCAGCGGACAATTACCAAAAACACCTTCCAACTTGCCGGGTACTCCATATTGAGCAGAGTGAGTGATCATGTCTCCTAACACCTCCCCTGATATATGCAAGTGGGACAGTGTCTTGTCTCTCCTCGGGGTAATCTTAGATACCGCTCTATGTCCGCGGTCAGAGTCCAGTACAGACAGGCTCCTAGCAAGAAAGGAGGGGGAGACTTTCTACCGCTCCGAAAATATGGCGTCAGCGACAGCCCGATATGTAGGTGTGAAGACGGGTAAGTAGTCATCTGCTGCGATGCTGTTTTCGTTTCTTCCTAGAGCTTGGGTACCCGGCGTAGGGCCATGGGCTGTTGCAGTAAGGAGCTTAGGTAAGAACGCCTCTAGTAATCTGTGCGAGGCCTCAATATAGCCCCATGCTGTCAGCTCACAGACCGTTTCGGCCGCCATTTTCCTTTGTAGAAAGGTGAAGGCCACCTCTGTCGTCTGTACCGTGGCTGGTACTCGGCACTTTAATTCAGGCAACTGGGTGCGGGTAGTAAGCCAGCATGCAGGGAGTATGAGCTGCTGGGTCCGTTATGACAAACAAGAGCCTTACAAAAGTTTCGCCGCTTGTCTCACACAGCGTGGATGCAGTATAAGGCTTAAACTTGGGTCTATTTCAATAGTAAAGTTCCCAAACTTGGACAGCAGGATCCTTAATGAAGAAAGTTAGCAGGAGTCTTCAAAAATTCATGAAAATATGTGTAAACTTATATTTTGACCCCTAATACCTAAATTTAGAGCCAGAGCTCCTGTGATGCACGTCTGTTAGCTTAGGTAGTTGGCTCCGCCCCCCGTAATTTTTTTTTTTTAAATCTTTTATTTATATCCAACAGAAAAGGAAAAAAAATTAAGGTAACAGAGACAAACACTACATGAATTTTCCCGCCACACCAAATTGTGCCACCTTTTAAAAAGTGCTGATTGCAATCCCGCTTGAAATTGGGGATTTCCCACCAGCGGCATATATTTAGAGACCTTGCACTCTAGAGCTAAGAGCTTACAGATCCTCCTCCAGGCCTATAGAGGAATAACGATGGTTCTGAGTTTTTTCACTTCTCGAGGTAATGAACTAGAGATACAATGAATTAGCGCTACAGGGAGATATGGATAAATTACGTTTCTTTCCAGCTCGTTATCTGTTATGTAGTCTCTGGAGAAAATCCAGTCAGCCACTATACGTGCAAGGAAAACAAAATTATAAAGTCGAAGATCTGGTAATGCAAACCCCCCGAATTTCCTAGGAAGAGAGAGTTTGGTTAAAGAGATTCTAGGTTTTTTGTTCTGCCAAATAAATCATCTTAATGCGGTATTGAACAACATAATATCCTTCCCCTTCAAAATTAGTGGGATATTCTGAAAAACATATAGGAGCTTGGGGAGAAGAATCATCTTATACAAGGCTATACGGCCTGAGATGGAAAGGGGAAGATTTTGCCAGGTTTTCAAACTTTCTTTTATTTTGTTCAATACCGGGAAAATATTAGAACTGTACCACTTATCAGGATTAGAGGAGATTGTAATGCCAAGGTACTTAAATGAATCAGAATCTATTCAAAAAGGTAAATTTGTGGGTGATTCTTTAGTTTGCCTAATCCACATTAGCTCGGACTTTGTAGTGTTTCTATTTTAATGCCTTCCATTTGCCGTCTAATCAGAATGGCCAAGGGTTCAATAGAGACATCAAAAAGAAGGGGAGAAAGAGGGCACCCTTGGCGAGATCCTCTCTTAAGCATTATATCTGCAGAAACCATGTCATTTACCAACATCTTTGTATATGATTTGTTATATAATATTTTTTAATGAACCTGAGAAACTGATCTCTAAGGTCAAAACTAGACAAAGAAAGTAATAAGTGGTCATAATGAACTGAGTCGAATGCCTTTTCAGCATCAATTGAAATAATTGCTAAGTCAGAGGTGCCCCCATCCAGCTCCTCCAGAGTTTTAAAATAATCTATAGTGACAAATACTTCCCTTATTTTAGCTGTCAAGTTCCACTTGAGCAGGAATCCAGCTTGATCTTTGTAAATGATAGTGGGGACAAGAAATTGTAGTCTTTGCGCCAAGTTAGAAGTATTTTTATAGTCCGACTTCAAAAGGGCTATAAGTCTGTCTGACTCTTTCTTTCCAGGGTCCTTCCCCTGCTTTAGAATTAGGGTAGTATAGGAAGCAGCAAAATTGGATGAAACCGGGTTACTCTCAGAGTACATATCATTAAAGAGCGTAGTTAAAAATGGGACAATAAGTGCAGAAAGTATCTTGTAAAATTAATTGGGAAGAGCATCAGGGCCCCGAGCTTTGTTTAGAGAAAGGTCCTGGATAGCTCTGCATGTTTCTAACTCAGAGATGGGAGAGTTCAGGGTTTCGGTTATCTCGGATGTAAGGGTCGGATGGGAAATTTTACTCCAGAAATCCTCACACTCATATTTATTTGAGACCTTGAAGGAGTACAAATCTTGGAAATAATCTGAAAAAGCCTTTAAGATCTCTCCTACCATCATTAGAGTTTTTCCTTCACTTTGAAGAGAATCATACAGAGAAGAACCTTTATCTCTCTTGACTAAATTCGCAAGAAGTTTCCCTGCTTTTTTTCCGTACCTGTATAGCTTAGCTTGCAATTTTAAGTATTTCTGTGTAGCCCTTTACATTAGGAAAGTAACCCTCTCCTTTTTCGCCCGAGTGTATCTTGCCCAACACTCTGATATTTTCTCTAGCAAGTAACGGTTGTACGAGTTAGATACTGACTTCAACACATCTTTTTCCCTTAATTTAAATTTCTTAGTCCTATTAATACTGTAGGCTAGGATCTCCCCCCTAAGGACCGCTTTGCCAGCTTCCGAAAAGACAGCAGGTCGCTTGACATATTCCTGATTGATGCGAACATATTCCTTATATTTGAGTTTAAGCAAATTTTTAAACTTAAGATTAGATAACAGATATGTAGGAAAAAAACCCCGACTGTTTTTAGAAAAGAAGTCACTGAGCTGGAATTCAAGAAATATGGGACCATGATTCGAAATACAAATAGGAAGAATTCCTGATAAAACTCTTAATTTACACAATCTTTCATCTAGGAGAAACAGATCAATTCTGGAGAGTGTCTTGTGTGCTTTGGATAAGCACGTAAAATCTCTGGTGTCAGGATTTTGTGATCTCCATATGTCCCTAACCCTAAGGTTCCGGATGATCCTTTTAAACATATTCGATTCTTGGTAATCTCTTTTGTTCTTAAAATAAGAGGGATTATGCCTTAATCTGTCTAAAGGATATTGTGGTGCCATATTAAAATATGCCCCAACTATCAAATGTCCTTCTGAATAAGACAATATTTTAGATTGCAATACTTCCCAAAAAACTGGGTTGAAGACATTCGGCACATATACATTACATACTGTGTAAAGTGTTCTGGCCACTTTAATTTTCACAATTAGAAATTTCCCCTCTGGATCCACATTAATATGTAAAACTTCACAATTTATCTTTTTCCCTATCAGGATTGCAATACCTCTTTTCCTCTCCACAATGGGGGCGGAAAAAACTTCCTTTACCCATTAACATTTTAACTTTAAAACTTCTTCTGGTTTTAAATGGATTCCTGGAGGAAAGCTATATTGGTGTTTACTCTCCTCAGATGAGATATTATTGTCTTTTGTTTAATAGGAGATGTAATGCCTCAAATGTTCCAGGAAACCAGCTTAATTCTACCTACCGTGTCAATCATCTATATGAGAAAAAAAAGAAAAAAGAGAAGGAGAGAGAAAAAAAAAGAAAAATAAAAGGGGGGGGGGGGGAACAAATAAAAAGAAACCGAAAACATAAAAGCACAGAAAACAACCCAACCCCACTTGGCCCACCTTTCCACCGGAGCCGTGAGGAAGAATCCAGAAAAGGACTGTTAAATAAAAATTCTAGCTTAACTAGCTCCTCTATTGAGCAGGGGGATATGTCTCAGCAACAAATGTTTTTGCTTCTTTCGCAGAATCAAAAAAATGTATTTCATTATCAACCATTATCCTAAGCCTAGCTGGGTAGATTAAAGTAGCTCGGAGACCCTGATTAATTAGTTTCGTACACATTGGGGCTAGATCCCACCTCTTTGCAGTTGTTTCAGCAGAAAAATCTTGAAATAACATTATTTTTGCATCTCCCTAAGTATATAGGTTGATTCTTACGGAAAAATTGTAGTAACATGACTTTATAATGAAAATGTAACACTTTGGCAATGATTGGCCAAGGTCTAGCATTCCCTTTACCAGTTGTTGGCCTACCTAGCCTATGTACTCTCTCTAGCACTATGTGTGGCTGTGGATGTGGAATCTGTAAGAGTTGTACTAGAGTGACAGTTTATAAAGATCATCATACTGCTTTTCCTCTGGCACCCCAATTATTCTAAAATTGTTCCTCCTTGAACGATTCTCTAAGTCTTCTAATTTGGCCTGAATTTTCAAGAGATTAGAGTTAGTTGCTTCTAGCTTAGTGTTCTGAACTACAGTAAAATCTTCCAAGTCCGAAATTCTTTGTTCTGCGTCTTGTAATCTATTAGAGAATTGTCTGATTTAATTTGCTAGAAGTGAGATATCTTGCTTAATCTCATTCTTGAGCATATCAAATTTAGGAGCCAGGGCTTCAGAGATGCTGATCACCAATGATTGGGTTGTCCAGTCTCTCGTTTAGATGCGGAGTGTTAGCAGCGATGGGATGTATATCTGCCGAGGTCTCCAAAATAATCTTGTTTTTCCTGTCTCTTTGTCTAACCACCATAACTGAAGGTGAGGTTTTAGAGTGAGTATTTAGAAGTTTATCCATGTGCTTGTGACAGTGAGGAGGATGGGGGTCAATTACCCCAATTGATGAAAGAAGAGAAAAGAGAATAGGGCAGGCCCCCTTAGAGTGAGAAAATTACCATATTTTCAAATATAGGAGAAAAGGAAAAAGAAAGATGTGCATTGACTAAGTTACTAACTGTGGACTGTGACAGTATAAGAAAAAGAAAACAAAAAGTGCAGTGCTTACAAAGTGTCTATGTCAGTTATGGAGAATGACAAATCAGTTATCACGTCCCATCAAAATTGGGATCACCCAAGGAGAGCCCTGCAGACAACGGTCATGTGCAACCGCACCATATAGATCAACCTTATCTAATGATCTCTCTTTACTTTAACCCCATTTTCCCCTTTTTTAAATTCTTCCCTCTCTTCTTTCCTCTTTTTTGTTTTCTTTTGGGTAAGATAATAATCAAAACAAAGAATTTGGCCCTCTGGCCAACCAAGAGAAATTCCTTCCTTACCAAATGAGACACAAGTTAGAGGAGGGTGAGCAATGCAGCTCACAGTTAAATGCTAACACTGAAGGATAGTGAATAGGCTTTAGGTTAACCTTTCAGAAAATATTAATGCCTCAAAAAGCAGTATTTGTTCTTACATACATCTAAGCATATGCCATAAACCAGTAAAGAGAAGAAGATTTAAAAAGATTCTTCAAATTTTATATAGACGCAAGAGGAAATACCCTTTATATAGAGAGTCCCTATGATATAATTAAGCTAGGTGTTTGTTTTAACCCCCAAGCCCACACTGTGTGAGGTTGTTTTATACTAAACAGTAGTTGCACATCTTCTTTTAAGGGATATATAAATGGCTTGGCCCTTGATGAGGGCTAAAAGGTCTAATAAGTATGATTCACCCAAATCAAAACATTTGAAAAAAACAGCAAAGGGCGGTTACACAGCAAATTTTAGAATACAAACTTGTTTACAAAAACCCATAGGGAGAAGGTGAATAGGAATAACTATAGCTAAGTTCCAATATCCTCCTTTCACACAGAAGATTTATAGTGCCTCTGTGCAGTTACTTGTATGCTATTTCTCTGAACTCCTGCAGTTTAAGGTTATGCAGAGGAATTGTATTTGTTAAATTATCAAGGCAGTTCAGAGCCTCGTAGCCCAATATGGCAAAAGAAACATGAATAGCCAAATGAGCCCAGAGAGCCAAGGTTGATTATTGAAGCCCGCACTTTTCTCCAAGCGGGTTTAAGGCAAGTCACATACCCCACACGCCTGGATCACAGAACAAGCTGTAGAGTCAAGGCCCAGCTAGGGGAATTCATGCAGCCCAGACCACTCCGAAGAGCAGTGGAAGCACCTCTGTGTCTGTATTCAAGGATCCCCCTCGTGCAGCACCGGTGGGGGGGGGGGCAACAGCAAAAGACCCGGCAGAACCAGCACCCTGTTGGAAGCACTCTGAGAGCCCGACCAAGCCACTGAAAGCAAGAAAGCAGAGCAAGCCCCCCTCTCGCAGCACCCATGGGAGGGGAGGAACAAAAAACAAACGTCGCCTAGATCCCAGGTAGGCCTCCGGGAATACCCCACATAGGCCCCATGTTCATGGTAAGTCACGTCCACAGCAGGCAGTAGTCAGCCCCCCTCGCACAGCATCCGTGGAAGGGGAGGAACAAACAGGTAGGCAACAGCCGGATCCTTGGGAAGGCTCCAATTCAGTCGTGCCCAATCTTGTGTATGCAGCGAACTGTATCCAGATAGGTAGTAATTAGCTGCCCTCACGCAGCACCTGTGGGGAGGGGGGGGATTCATCGGGTATACGCTTTCCACCAGTATCCTTGCGGGAGAAGGTAGAAAGCTAATGCAGAGTAAAAAAAAAAAAAAGTTGCTGCAGCGTGCAGCTCAGTGCGATGCAATAGCACTGTTGGATCACCGGTAGCGGTATAACATGTGCAAAGGAAGTCGCTCAAGGTCCAGGGTTTTCAGCACGAACTTCTCTTCTGGGACCCACAGAGCAAGCGTTTACATGATCTTGTGCTTACGCTCCTATCCCGGAACTCCCAGGGCATGTAATTTTAAATAACTTTCCAATTTACTTTTAGTACCAATTTTGCTTTGTTCTCTTGGTAGTCTTAGTTGAAAGCTAAACCTAGGAGGTTCATATGCTAATTTCTTAGATCTTGAAGGCCTCCTCTAATCTGAAAGCATTTTGACAGTTTTTCACCACTAGAGGGAATTAGTTCATGTGTTTCACATAGATAACATTGGGCTCATGCACGTGAATTTACCGAGGAGTGAGTAGGGATCGGCTAAAATGCAAGTCTGTCAAATGAACTGAAATAAGGGGGCAGTCTTCAGAGGCTTAGATACAAGGTATGAGGTAAAACATGTATTAATATAACTGTGTTGGTTATGCAAAACTGGGGAATGGGTAATAAAGGGATTATCTATCTTTTTTTTTTTTTGAAAATAATTTTTTTATTGAAGTTAAAGCATATATCATCTAAACAAGGACTCGCCCTAAGACAAAAGTTACAACAAAAAGAATAATACATTGTCTATACAAAGGCATTATTGAGAAAGCAATATGCACATACAGCAAGAAAATATACATTTCATGTCTGGTTATGAAGATAGACAATATCTTTGGCGAGATAAAATAGAACTTCTTTTTATATTATCAGCGTATGAACTCCACATTCTAATAAAATATTACCTAAGACCAAAATATCAGCCTGTGGAGGGTTAAAATAAGTATCAGCCACTCTTGGGCCGAGATATATAGGGGGAAGGGGATATTCAGCGGGTAAGCACCGCTATTATGTATAGGAAAAGGGGTGGGAGGACGGAGCCAAGTATAAATGTAAGTAGCATAGGGTACCTGGAGTGGACTTAGGAGTACACAAACGTAGAGTCCGAAGGCCTGGCAGCTGGATTACTAAGGAGATAAATTAGATATGCCTTGGAGAATTAGTCTACTTAAGAGTAAGTAGTGGGGCAAAGTGACATCTTAACACTAGGTGAAGTAGCTAAGTAGTGGCAAAAGGCTACTCTGCTGATTCATTCAGGGAGACTCATACGTTACAGAAATAAACTATAGAGAAATGCATACATGTAATATATAAACTTATCCAAACATTGCGTATCAAACGTGTCTACTCGCTGAAATGGAGTATGATACATAATACACTTACAATATAACATTTGAGAAGATAGTAAACAGTTATGTCTTGAAAACATAAGAACAAACATTTCTCAGTCTGGTGCATATGACCAGTAGATGTAGAGACAGTGGAGGTAAGGGCATAGTACAGGCCTCATTAGTTACTAGTGCTCAGGATAATTACAAGGGTAGCAGTACAAACTGTAACCATTTGCTAAAGAACAGATCCGCAGTAGATCTAACTTTCGTTGAGAGCACCCTGACTAGAAGTGAGTTGATTTAACTTAATAAAAATAAAGTGCGTTTCAAGCACACGAGGGATACATCAGAGTCTAGTATAGAATCCTTGCGTTACTTTTAAGAAAAAGGCCTCTTACAGAGGAAAATAAGTAATAAATAGTAATTAGCAAACAAATAGGCACTAACATATATACAGGGCATAGATTCTGCTATTACAACTAAGCTATGAACCTTATATAGCAAACATGAGGTCTGTAAAATGCATAACAACTGTTCTAGTCAATTCACACTAACTATGTATATTTTCCACAAATCTCTAATTAACTGCGTATCTACTATTCAAAGCATGGCAGGATTGCGTCTGAACCTAATATATAACCCATGAGATACTTTAAGAGGGGAGACTCCTATAAAGAATTAATATTTTAGAACAACTATCTCTCAGTCTCAGATATTGACATTCCTAGGACAAAAAACCTTATATAGTAGTATGAGGCATATCATTAAGTGCATACTAAAATTATCTATATTATGAACAGATGTATAACAAAACTTGTGGATAGAAGTTAGGGACCCAAGATCTCAAGGATTATATCTCTTATAACTATCATGCTGGAGATCTCTATAGCTAAATAACCGATAATTTACAGATTGACCCCGGCTTATCTGGTAGGACATCTTGTAACATAATGGAGGCAAATTTCGTCTAGTGCACCTACTCAGAGTAATGTAGTGCTGTGAGAGGGCAACATGGTTATACTATATATAATGCAACGTCTGTCAAGGAGCATATGATAAGTTATTGGAAATACACAAAGCAGAGGGCCGGTGTAAAAATAATTCATGCATGCAGAACAAGAGTTTTCAGCAGACAATAAATGGTATGTGCTTGAATCCTATTACTAAGTGCTAAACACAACCTAATAGCTGTATGAGGAGAATGTGCCCGTATTTGAAACAATTGCATGAGATCTCACGTTATGGATTGCATTTTCACAATAGCAGCGCTTTGCCCCTGAACACTGCAGCGCTATACTCCATGTATTGTAATAACCAACTCCCCGTTTGTCCAGATCAATCCAGCATTATAACACAGAAAATTAGTATATAACAGATAACTAACAGTTTAAAGGTTGCCCCAAAACAGGATAAACATATACTAGAAGTATTCAGAGCAGTTCAACTCTTAGCAGTCAGCTTGTGGGTTGTCAGGAGATCCTCATCTGGTCGAGTCCTTAAATCTGACCTGAAACACTAAATATCTCAGCCAACACCTTCTCTCAAGTACAGACTTTTAAAAACATGGCAGTCTAATGTGTCTGAAAACCTTCGTGGCTGGGAGTCATGGCGCTGTGCAAACAAATGAATTGAGTCCCACCTGTGAGGGTTTAGCTTTCCTACTGTGATAGATCGCTGTGTATCTTCACGGACATAAGTCAGTAGCGGTTCCCACCTCTGCTTATCTTTGGTGAGGCGTCTCACCAAAATCTCTGCCTGTTCTTCTAAGCCATCCAAGGGAGAATCAGAAAGTGCTGTGAGCGGCCGATGTATGCGCACTGACCTCTGCATACAGGAGTCTGTGATATCGCACGATGCCTCAGTAGCGTTAGAGCCCGGGGGCAAGTGCCGCCTTAGAATAGGGAGCACGCCGGGTATCTGGTATTGCAGCGCCTTATTCTGGGGAATCTCCAAAATGTCCGTCGGACTAGTTGTCATGTGGGGCGTGCTGTTAATTTCCAGTTGCGTGGGGTTATCTCCTTCATAGCCGCCTAAGGTATAGGTCGGGTCTCCTCTAGGCTGTACCGCCCGAGATCTTGTGGGATTAGACTGGACAAGCAGCGGGTCTTCTGTCAGGCTCTCCATGTGGGCCTCATATTGAGACAGGCAGGCAGCGCCATCTTGGATTCGTAGCTCCGTAAAGACGGATCTCAGATTGCTGAAATGACTGTCAGCTTTGTCCAATAAGCCCGTCAGCAGTGTGATTAGATGCACAGAGATGTCTTCCATTTTAGGGATAGTGCAAGATGACAGGATAGATTCCCACCTCATATAATATTAAAGTTTTAACTTTTAAACTCCAGGAGCCCAGCTAAGATGCGTCTGTTTCCTTCGGCAGTTGACTCCGCCCCCTGGGATTATCTATCTTTTTAAACAACAAAAACTATGGTGTTGACTGTCCCTATCACTTCCCTTCCCACAATTCCCAGTCATTCGACCAAAGGAAAAGGAGAGAAAGGAAATAACACAAGGTGTAGAGGTGCCTGAGTATTAGACAAAAAAAATGTCTGAAAAAAGGGGTGGGCCGTGGACTAGAAAGAAAGAAATTTATCAGGTAAGCATACGTTTTGTTTTCTTTCTTAAGACACAGTGAGTCCACGGACTCATCAATTACTGTTGGGAATCATTACCCAAGCTAGAGGTCACAGATGATTAGGGAGGGACAAGACAGGTAACCTAAACAGAAGGCACCACCGCTTGAAGAACCTCTCTCCCAAAAGAACCTCAGTCGAGGGAAAAGGAATCAAATTTGAAAAATTTGAACCGGGTCTGCAGAGAAAAACAAAGATGCTGCCTTGCAATCCATTCCACAGAAGATTAATTTTTTTAAAAACCCAAGAACAAGAGACAGCCCTAGTGGAATGAGCTGCAATTCTCTCAGGAGACTGCTGCCCAGCAGTCGCATAAACAAAACCAATTACTTCTCAACCAGAGAGAAAGAGAAGTAGTAGAAGCTTTCTGACCTTCACGTTTCCCAGAGAAACAAACAGGACAGAAGACTGGCAAAAATACTTAGTCGCCTGAAAAACAGAATTTATGCTTACCTGATAAATTACTTTCTCCAACGGTGTGTCCGGTCCACGGCATCATCCTTACTTGTGGGATATTCTCTTCCCCAACAGGAAATGGCAAAGAGTCCCAGCAAAGCTGGCCATATAGTCCCTCCTAGGCTCCGCCCACCCCAGTCATTCGACCGACGGACAGGAGGAAATATATATAGGAGAAACCATATGGTACCGTGGTGACTGTAGTTAGAGAAAATAATTCATCAGACCTGATTAAAAAACCAGGGCGGGCCGTGGACCGGACACACCGTTGGAGAAAGTAATTTATCAGGTAAGCATAAATTCTGTTTTCTCCAACATTGGTGTGTCCGGTCCACGGCGTCATCCTTACTTGTGGGAACCAATACCAAAGCTTTAGGACACGGATGAAGGGAGGGAGCAAATCAGGTTACCTAAACGGAAGGCACCACAGCTTGCAAAACCTTTCTCCCAAAAATAGCCTCCGAAGAAGCAAAAGTATCAAATTTGTAAAATTTGGCAAAAGTGTGCAGTGAAGACCAAGTCGCTGCCTTACATATCTGGTCAACAGAAGCCTCGTTCTTGAAGGCCCATGTGGAAGCCACAGCCCTAGTGGAGTGAGCTGTGATTCTTTAAGGAGGCTGCCGTCCGGCAGTCTCATAAGCAAATCGGATGATGCTTTTAAGCCAAAAGGAAAGAGAGGTAGAAGTCGCTTTTTGACCTCTCCTTTTACCAGAATAAAAAACAAACAAGGAAGATGTTTGTCTGAAATCTTTTGTAGCCTCTAAATAGAATTTTAGAGCACGGACTACGTCCAAATTGTGTAACAAACGTTCCTTCTTTGAAACTGGATTCGGACACAAAGAAGGTACAACTATCTCCTGGTTAATATTTTTGTTAGAAACAACCTTAGGAAGAAAACCAGGCTTAGTACGCAAAACCACCTTATCTGCATGGAACACCAGATAGGGCGGAGAACACTGCAGAGCAGATAACTCTGAAACTCTTCTAGCAAAAGAAATTGCAACCAAAAACAAAACTTTCCAAGATAGTAACTTAATATCTATGGAATGTAAAGGTTCAAACGGAACCCCTTGAAGAACTGAAAGAACTAGATTTAGACTCCAGGGAGGAGTCAAAGGTCTGTAAACAGGCTTGATCCTAACCAGAGCCTGAACAAATGCTTGAACATCTGGCACAGCTGCCAGTCTTTTGTGTAGTAAGACAGATAAAGCAGAGATCTGTCCCTTTAGAGAACTTGCAGATAATCCTTTCTCCAAACCTTCTTGTAGAAAGGAGAGAATCTTAGGAATTTGTATCTTATTCCATGGGAATCCTTTGGATTCACACCAACAGATATATATTTCTTCCATATTTTATGGTAAATTTTTCTAGTTACCGGTTTTCTGGCCTGAACCAGAGTATCTATCACAGAATCTGAAAACCCACGCTTCGATAGAATCAAGCGTTCAATCTCCAAGCCGTCAGCTGGAGGGAGACCAGATTTGGATGTTCGAATGGACCCTGAACAAGAAGGTCCTGTCTCAAAGGTAGCTTCCATGGTGGAGCCGATGACATATTCACCAGTTCTGCATACGAAGTCCTGCGTGGCCACGCAGGAGCTATCAAGATCACCGAGGCCCTCTCCTGATTGATCCTGGCTATCAGCCTGGGAATGAGAGGAAACGGTGGAAATACATAAGCTAGGTTGAAAGTCCAAGGTGCTACTAGTGCATCTACTAGAGTCGCCTTGGGATCCCTGGATCTGGACCCGTAGCAAGGAACCTTGAAGTTCTGACGAGACGCCATCAGATCCATGTCTGGAATGCCCCATAATTGAGTTATTTGGGCAAAGATCACCGGATGGAGTTCCCACTCCCCCGGATGGAATGTCTGACGACTCAGAAAATCCGCCTCCCAGTTTTCCACTCCTGGGATGTGGATCGCAGACAGGTGGCAGGAGTGATCCTCCGCCCATTGAATTATTTTGGTCACTTCTTTCATCGCCAGGGAACTCCTTGTTCCCCCCTGATGATTGATATATGCAACGGTCGTCATGTTGTCTGATTGGAACCTTATGAATCTGGCCTTTGCTAGTTGAGGCCAAGCCCTGAGAGCATTGAGTATCGCTCTCAGTTCCAGAATGTTTATCGGGAGAAGAGACTCTTCCCGAGACCATAGACCCTGAGCTTTCAGGGATTCCCAGACCGCGCCCCAGCCCACTAGACTGGCGTCGGTCGTGACAATGACCCACTCTGGTCTGCGGAAGCTCATTCCCTGGGACAGATGGTCCAGGGTCAGCCACCAACGGAGTGAATCTCTGGTCTTTTGATCTACTTGAATCATTGGAGACAAGTCTGTATAATCCCCATTCCACTGTTTGAGCATGCACAGTTGTAATGGTCTTAGATGAATTCGTGCAAAAGGAACTATGTCCATTGTTGCAACCATCAACCCTACTACTTCCATGCACTGCGCTATGGAAGGACGAGGAACAGAATGAAGCACTTGACAAGAGCTTAGAAGTTTTGATTTTCTGACCTCTGTCAGAAAAATCCTCATTTCTAAGGAATCTATTATTGTTCCCAAGAAGGGAACTCTTGTCGACGGAGACAGAGAACTTTTTTCTATGTTCACCTTCCATCCGTGTGATCTGAGAAAGGCTAGAACGATGTCCGTATGAGCCTTTGCTTTTGACAGGGACGACGCTTGTATTAGAATGTCGTCCAAGTAAGGTACTACTGCAATGCCCCTCGGTCTTAGAACCGCTAGAAGGGACCCTAGCACCTTTGTGAAAATCCTTGGAGCAGTGGCTAACCCGAATGGGAGGGCCACAAACTGGTAATGCTTGTCCAGAAAAGCGAACCTTAGGAACTGATGATGTTCTTTGTGGATAGGAATATGTAGGTACGCATCCTTTAGATCCACGGTAGTCATAAATTGACTTTCCTGGATAGTGGGTAGAATCGTTCGAATGGTTTCCATCTTGAACGATGGTACCCTGAGAAATTTGTTTAGGATCTTCAAATCCAAAATTGGTCTGAAAGTTCCCTCTTTTTTGGGAACTACGAACAGATTGTAATAAAATCCCATTCCTTGTTCCTTTATTGGAACTGGGTGTATCACTCCCATCTTTAACAGGTCTTCTACACAATGTAAGAATGCCTGTCTCTTTATTTGGTTTGAGGATAAGTGAGACATGTGGAACCTTCCCCTTGGGGGTAGTTCCTTGAATTCCAGGAGATAACCCTGAGAAACTATTTCTAGCGCCCAGGGATCCTGAACATCTCTTGCCCAAGCCTGAGCAAAGAGAGAGAGTCTGCCCCCCACTAGATCCGGTCCCGGATCGGGGGCTACTCCTTCATGCTGTTTTGTTAGCAGCGGCAGGCTTCTTGACCTGCTTACCCTTGTTCCAGCCTTGCATCGGTTTCCAGGCTGGTTTGGGTTGTGAGGCATTACCCTCTTGCTTAGAGGATGTAGAATTAGAGGCCGGTCCGTTCCTGAAATTACGAAAGGGACGAAAATTAGACTTATTTTTAGCCTTGAAAGACCTATCTTGTGGAAGGGCGTGGCCCTTTCCCCCAGTGATGTCTGAAATAATCTCTTTCAATTCTGGTCCAAATAGAGTTTTACCTTTGAAAGGGATGTTAAGCAATTTTGTCTTGGATGACACATCCGCTGACCAAGACTTTAGCCAAAGCACTCTGAGCGCCACGATAGCAAACCCTGAATTTTTCGCCGCTAATCTAGCTAATTGCAAAGCGGCATCTAAAATAAAAGAGTTAGCCAACTTAAGTGCGTGAACTCTGTCCATAACCTCCTCATATGGAGTCTCTCTACTGAGCGACTTTTATAGTTCCTCGAACCAGAAACACGCTGCTGTAGTGACAGGAACAATGCACGAAATGGGTTGTAGAAGGTAACCTTGCTGTACAAAAATCTTTTTAAGCAAGCCCTCCAATTTTTTATCCATAGGATCTTTGAAAGCACAACTATCTTCGATAGGAATAGTAGTGCGTTTGTTTAGAGTAGAAACTGCCCCCTCGACCTTAGGGACTGTCTGTCATAAGTCCTTTCTGGGGTCGACCATAGGAAATAATTTCTTAAATATAGGGGGGGGAACAAATGGTATGCCGGGCTTTTCCCACTCCTTATTTACTATGTCCGCCACCCGCTTGGGTATAGGAAAAACGTCGGGGTGCACCGGAACCTCTAGGAACTTGTCCATCTTGCATAATTTCTCTGGAATGACCAAGTTGTCACAATCATCCAGAGTAGACAACACCTCCTTAAGCAGTGCACGGAGATGTTCTAATTTAAATTTAAATGTCACAACATCAGGTTCAGCTTGTTGAGAAATCTTTCCTGAATCTGAGATTTCTCCATCTGACAAAAACTCCCTCATGGCCCCTTCAGATTGGTGTGAGGGTATGACAGAACAATTATCATCAGCGCCCTCCTGCTCTTCAGTGTTTAAAACAGAGCAATCGCGCTTTCTCTGATAAATAGGCATTTTGGATAAAATATTTGCTATGGAGTTATCCATTACAGCCGTTAATTGTTGCATGGTAATAAGCATTGGCGCACTAGATGTACTAGGGGCCTCCTGCATGGGCAAAACTGGTGTAGACACAGTAGGAGATGATGTAGTATCATGTTTGCTCCCCTCATCTGAGGAATTATCTTGGGCAATTTCATTATCTGTGGCAGTACTGTCCTTACTTTGTTTGGACGCTATGGCACAATTATCACATAAATTTAAATGGGGAGACACATTGGCTTTCATACATATAGAACATAGCTTATCTGAAGGTATAGACATGTTAAACAGGCTTAAACTTGTCAACAAAGCACAAAAAACGTTTTAAAACAAAACCGTTACTGTCTCTTTAAATTTTAAACAGAAAACACTTTATTACTGAATATGTGAAAAAGTATGAAGGAATTGTTCAAAAATTACCAAAATTTCACCACAGTGTCTTAAAGCATTAATAGTATTGCACACCAAATTTCAGAGCTTTAACCCTTAAAATAACGGAACCGGAGCCGTTTATAAATTTAACCCCTATACAGTCCCAGCTATAGTCTTTGCTGAGACCCAACCAAGCCCAGAGGGGAATACGATACCAATTGACACCTTCTAGAAGCTTTTCCAGCAATTTTTAGATCCTCACACATGCATCTGCATGCCCTGCTCTCAAAAAACAACTGCGCAGTAATGGCGCGAAAATGAGGCTCAGTCTATAACTAGGAAGGCCCCCTGACTGGAAAAGGTGTCTAACACAGTGCCTGCCGTTTAATAAACGTTCCCAAAGTTTATAAATGCAAATTGTCAGCATAAATATGAATAAAATGCCCAAATAAAGCAATCGATTTAGCCCATAAGAATGTCTACCAGTTTTTTAGCCCATATTAAGCCCTTTATTCTGTTTGTTTGACTAAGAAAATGGCTTACCGGTCCCCATAAGGGGAAATGACAGCCTTCCAGCATTACATGGTCTTGTTAGAAATATGGCTAGTCATACCTTAAGCAGAAAAGTCTGCTAACTGTTTCCCCCAACTGAAGTTACTTCATCTCAACAGTCCTATGTGGAAACAGCAATCGATTTTAGTTACTGTCTGCTAAAATCATCTTCCTCTCACAAACAGAAATCTTCATCCTTTTCTGTTTCAGAGTAAATAGTACATACCAGCACTATTTTAAAATAACAAACACTTGATAGAAGAATAAAAACTACATTTAAACACCAAAAAACTCTTAACCATCTCCGTGGAGATGTTGCCTGTGCAACGGCAAAGAGAATGACTGGGGTGGGCGGAGCCTAGGAGGGACTATATGGCCAGCTTTGCTGGGACTCTTTGCCATTTCCTGTTGGGGAAGAGAATATCCCACAAGTAAGGATGACGCCGTGGACCGGACACACCAATGTTGGAGAAACAAAATTTTTAAAGCACTACGACAAAGAAAAGGAAACACAATTTCCTGAGTAAAATCTCTGTCCGAAACCACATTAGAAAGGAATCTGATTTAGTACGAAGAACCGCCTCATCGGCATGAAAGATAAGAAAAGGTAAATCACACTGCAAAGCTGAAAGTTACGACACTCTCTGAGCAGAAGAGAAACCAATAAGAAACAAAACTTTCCAAGATAACAACTTAATATCTATGGAATGCAAAAGCTTAAATGAAGCCTGCTGGAAAAATTTAAGAACAAACATAAGGCTCCCAGAAGGAGCAAAAAAATCCACAAACAGGCCTGATACTGACCAAGGCCTGACAAAAGATTGCACATCTGGCACGTCCGCCAGACGATAATCAGCAAAAAGGATAATGCAGAAATCTGACCCTTCCAGACCTTCCTGTAGAAAGGACAAAATTCTAAGAATCCTAAACCTACTCCAAGAGTAGCCCTAGGATTCACACCAATAAGATATTTACGCCATATCTTATAGAAAATCATACTCGTAACAGGCTTGTAAGCCTGAATCATGGCCCCAATGACCGACTCAGAAACCACACTTAGACAGAACTAAGCGTTCAATCTCCAAGCAGAGAGCCCCAGAGAAACAAAATCTGGAAGAAGGAAGGTACCCTGAAGTAGAAGTTCCTTCCTCAGAGGCATATTCCAAGGTGGGAGAGACAATCTCTCCACTAGGTCCGCATACCCGAACCTGCAAGGCCACGCAGAGGCTATTAGATCACTGATGCTTTCTCCTAATTGATACGTGCAAAGACTCATGGAAAGGAGAGCAAACTGAAGAATATGAAGCCAGCCTGAAAACCCAAGGGATCTCCAGAGCATCTAGCAGAGCGACCTGAGGATCCCTTGACTAGAAACGTACCTTAGAAGCTTGGCATTTTGCCAAGATGCCAACAGATCCAACTCCAGCATCCTCCATTTTGAGGATTAAGCTGGAGAACACCTCCAAATGGAATTCCCACTCCCCGGGATGAAAAATCTATCTGTTCAGAAGTCCGATATCCCAATTGACCACCCCTGGAAAGTGGAAGACAGAAAGCAAAAGTGAGATTCCGCCCAATGAACAATCTAAGTTACCTCCTACATGGCTAAGGAACTCCGAGTTCCTCCCTGGTGGTTGATATAAACCATTGAGGTGATTGATCTGACTGGAACCAAGCTAAGGCCGACTGAGGCCAAGCCATACAAGCATATTAAATCACTCAACTCCAAGATGTTAATGAGGAGAGCAAACACTTCAGATTTCGTAATCCCTGCACCTTCAACAAAACCCAGACTACTTCCCAGCCCAACAGATTGGCGTCCGTGGTCACATCACCCAGGGATGTCTCCAAAAGCACGCACCTTGAGATAGATACTCCTGGAAAAACCACTATGGGAAAGAGACTCTTGTCGACTGATATGGAGCTATCCTCTTGAGCCAGATCCGAATGTTCTCTATATGTGGCATTGCCTGACCAGCATCATCCACATGAGGCTCAAACATTAAAAAGTTCTCATTCAAATAAAGGTAGAACAGACATATGTCCATAGGAGTAGAGTTCTAGCTCTGTGGACAAATACAAAAATGTACAGTTTAACACTTGATCGTATGCCCATCAAGAGCAGAGAGCAAGGAGAAATACATCTGTGGTAAGTCTTAGCAGCACAAGGAGAGCCACTAACTTTATCGTCCTCCCAAACAAACATATAATCATAGGAGCAACACTCTATCTCCATGATGCCAATAACATGAGAAGCACGAGAGCGATAATGATAAGAAAAGGCTCCTGTTCAAAGAGCACAAAAAAAACAAAAACAAACCCCAAGACCCAAAATCTAATTCATTAGGTATACATGGGCACTGTGACACTTTAATTCCCAAAGATACACTTGGGTGTACTGTCACTTTAAAAAATTGATAGGAAAGTTCGCTAGCCACTAAATGCTGCACCGGAGGTCACTGCAAAGATAGTTATACACATAGGGCTAACATCGATAGACACTGTGAAAACTAAAAAAACACTACATCATAGCAGCAGCAATCCTTGTCAACCATAATAAAGGGCGCAAAGAGATGTAATAAGCTTGAACTGAAAAGGCTAAAATGTAAACGAGACAACCGCTCCGTTCACAAGGAAGAAGGCGGGGCCACAATAACAAGCTAAAAAGATTGAGTGTACAAGAAAATGACGCAGCTCCGTTCTCAGAGAAGGGGGCGGAGCCACACGGAGCCTGAAGTGCATAATGAAGGCAACAAATTGCGCGCTCTACTAACTTAAGGTGACGAAGGTCCTAGCACTAACACCAACACTCGATTCTCAGAGCTTCTTGGCGAACCTACTATGGGCAGCAGAGAGCCTGTATTCCATCTGATAATCAGACCCTTGTGCTATTTATAAAATATACGTAAAAAATAATGGCCTCAAAAATATTATTCCCCCACACAGGAAAGAATCACAGTCTCACACACATAACAGTGTCTGCCTCTGCCAACAAAAATCATTTCCAAAAGGATTATAAACCATTGTCCCAATAAAAATTACAGGCCATTTAGGAAGGTTTTATAGAGGTTATAAACCAGAACTGCTTGTATCTTGTGCAGTGAGCCTAGTGAACCTTTCCCAGTGCTAGTCTCCCCACTAGAACTAAAGCACTTATTTGTATCTAGCCATCCAGGAGGAGGACAGCTTACATAGTGTGTGAGGATGCCACTCCTCACAGAGACTTGTCGAAAAAAGAAATATCAGAATAAACCTATTCTGGCTTTCTATACCATGGGCAGCAGACATGTTAGGAAAAACGCAGCAAGGCCCACCTTACAAGTTCCTAACAGCTTTAAAGCCACCACTGCCCTACTGAAGAGACTGATTTGGAGTACAGCTAAACCCAACCCTTAAAAGGGGAATAGATCAGAGCAAACCTATACTCTGGTTTTTAAAATAAACTCTTGATTGAAGTGAAATAAATCCAATTTTCTTCAGACACTAAAACTTCACCTCCTCCATGCATCTAAGGCAAAGAGAATGACTGGGGATTGTGGGAAGGGAAGTGATACTTAAAGGGTCAGTAAAGTAAAAAAAAAATCTTTCTGGATTTAAATAGGGCATGTCATTTTAAACAACTTTCCAATTTACTTTTATTACCAATTTTGCTTTGTTCTCTTTGTATTCTTAGTTGAAAGCTAAATCTAGGAGGTTCATGTGCTAATTTCTTAGACCTTGAAGACTGCCTCTAATCTGAAAGCATTCTGACAGTTTTTCACCACTAGAGGGCATTAGTTTATATGTTTCATATAGATAACATTGAGCTCAGGCTCCTAGGAGTCAGCACTGATTGGCTAAAAAAACATAATTTATGTAAGAACTTACCTGATAAATTCATTTCTTTCATGTAATTAGCAAGAGTCCATGAGCTAGTGACGTATGGGATATACATTCCTACCAGGAGGGGCAAAGTTTCCCAAACCTTAAAATGCCTATAAATACACCCCTCACCACACCCACAATTCAGTTTAACGAATAGCCAAGAAGTGGGGTGATAAGAAAGGAGCGAAAGCATCAAAAATAAGGAATTGGAATAATTGTGCTTTATACAAAAAAATCATAACCACCACAAAAAGGGTGGGCCTCATGGATTCTTGCTAATATGAAAGAAATGAATTTATCAGGTAAGTTCTTATATAAATTATGTTTTCTTTCATGTAATTAGCAAGAGTCCATGAGCTAGTGACCTATGGGATAGCAGATACCCAAGATGTGGAACTTCCACGCAAGAGTCACTAGAGAGGGAGGGAAAAAATAAAGACAGCCAATTCCGCTGAAAAATTAATCCACAACCCAAATCAAAAGTTTCAATTTTTATAATGAAAAAAACTGAAATTACAAGCAGAAGAATAAAAACTGAAACAACTGCCTGAAGTACTATTCTACCAAAAACTGCTTCTGAAGAAGAGAAAACACCAAAATGGTAGAATTTAGTAAAAGTATGCAAAGAAGACCAAGTCGTTGCTTTGCAAATCTGATCAACAGAAGCTTCATTCTTAAAAGCCCAGGAAGTAGAAACTGACCTAGTAGAATGAGCCGTAATCCTCTGAGGCGGGGATTAACCCGACTCCAAATAAGCATGATGAATCAAAAGCTTAAACCAAGATGCCAAAGAAATGATAGAAGCCTTCTGACCTTTCCTAAAACCAGAAAAGATAACAAATAGACTAGAAGTCTTTTTGAAATCTGAGTAGCTTCAACATAATATTTCGAAACTCTTACCACATCCAAAGAAAGTAAGAATCTTTCCAAAGAATTCTTAGGAAAGGGACAATAATTCCTCTACTAATGTTGTTAGAATTCACAACTAAGGTAAAAATCGAAATGAAGACAGTAAAACCACCTTATCCTGATGAAAAATCAGAAAAAGGAGACTCACAAGAAAGAGCAGATAATTCAAAAACTGTTCTAGCTAAAGAGATGTCTAAAAGGAACAATACTTTCCATGAAAGTAATTTTAATGTCCAAAGAAAGCATATGCTCAAACGGAAGAGCCTGTAAGGACCTCAGAACCAAATTAAGACTCCAAGGAGGAGAAATTGGCTTAATGACAGGCTTGATACGAACCAAAGCCTGAACAAAACAATGACATAACAGAAAGATTAGCAATTTTTTCTGTGAAAACAGCAGAGATTTGTCCTTTCAAAGAACTTGCAGACAAAAACCCTTATCCAAACCATCCTGAAGAAACTATAAAATCCTAGGAATTCTAAAAGAATGCCAAGAGAATTTATGAGAAGAGCATCATGAGATGTAAATCTTCCAAACTCGATAATAAATCTTACTAGACACAGATTTACGAGCCTGCAACATAGTATTAATCACTGAGTCAGAGAAACTTCTATGACTAAGTACTAAGCGTTAAATTTCCATACCATCAAATTAATAATTTGAGTTCCTGATGGAAAAAACGAATGTTAAGATATAAGGTCTGGCCTTAATGGAAGTGACCAAGATTGGCAACTGGAGATCCGAACAAGAACCATATACCAAAACCTGTGTGGCCATGCTGGAGCCACCAGCAACACAAAAGATTGCTCCCTGATGATTTTGAAAATCACTCTAAAAAGAAGAACCAGAGGCGAAAAAATATAGGCAGATTGAAAACTCCAAGGAAGTGTCAATGCATACACTGCTTCCGCCTAAGGATCCCTGGACCTGAATAGGCCCCTGGGAAGTTCCTTGTTTAGATGAGATGCCATCAGATCTATTTCTGGAAGCCCTCACATCTGAACAATTTGAAAAAAAAAACACATCTGGGTAAAGAGACAATTCTCCCGGATGTAAAGCTTGATAAACAGAGATAATCCGCTTCCCAATTGTCTATACCTGGGAAATGGACCGCAGAAATTAGACAAGTGCTGAATTTAGCCCAAGCAAGTATCCGAGATACTTCTTTCACAGCCTAAGGACTGATAGTCCCACCCTGATGATTGACATACGACACAGTTGTGACATTGTCTGTCTGAAAAACAATAAACGTCTCTTTCTTCAAAAAGAAGCCAAAACTGAAGAACTCTGAGAAATGCACGGAGTTCCAAAATATCAAATGGTAATCTTGCCTCCTGAGATTTCCAAACCCCTTGTGCTGACAGAGATCCCCAGACAGCCTCCCAACCTAAAAAACTTGCGTCTGTAGTGATCATGGTCCAGGTTGAATGAACTGAAGAGACCCATAGAACTATATGATGGTGATCTAACCACCAAGTCAAACATAGTTGAACATTGGGATTCAAAGATATAAAAAGTGATACCTAGAATCCCTGCACCATTAATTCAGCATAAAAAACTGGAAAGGTTTCCTATGAATATGAGCAAAGGGAATCGAATCCAATGCTGCAGCCATGACACCTAAAACTTCCATGCATATAGCAACTGAAGGAAATAATAGAGACTGAAGGTTCCGACAAACGGAACCCAATAAAATTGTCACTTGTCTGTTAGAGACAAAGACATTGACACAATCTATCTGGAAACCTAAAAAAGGTGACCCTTGTCTGAGCAATCAAAAAGCTTTTGATAAAAAGATCCTCTAAGCATGTCTTGAAGAAACAACAAAAGTTGAGTCGTATGAGATTCCGCAGAACGAAAAGACTGAGCCAGTACCACGAGACCGTCCAAATAAGGAAACACTGAGAACCTTGAAAAGATTCTTAGAGCTGTCGCTAGACCAGAATGAAAAGCAACAAATTGGTAATGCTTTGTCAAAAAAAGAGAATCTCAGAAAATGAAAATAATCTGAATGAAAACAGAAAATGAAGATATGCATCTATTGTATCTATTGTAAGCAAATAATGCTCTCACTGACCAAAAGGCAGAATAGACCACATAAACACCATTCTAAAAGATGGTACACTTATGACAATTCAAAAAGATTTTCTATCTTTGGGACAATTAATATTTTTGAATAAAACCCCCAAACCCTGTTCCTAAAATGGAACTGGTATAAATACCCCAGAAAACTCCAGGTCTGAGCAGCGCCTTGAGCCCCAACGGGTGACCAGCCGCGCTTCACAAGTACCCAATACATACAGGTCTGAAACACACTTCAGGAAAGTGTGAGCCTTACTGGAATAGCTGGAATATGTTAGAGAAAAAAAAGACTTCTCACAGGCGGTTTTACTCTGAATCCTATTCTGTACCCAAATCTAAGAAGTTTGGACCAAATTGAACCAAACAATCTTTAAAAAGTCTTAAACTGCCCCTTACCAGCTAAGCTGGAATAAAGAACCGCACCTACATGAAAATTTGGGGAGCTGACTTTGATATTTAAAATGGCTTAAATTGAATGAAGAAAACTTCCAATTATAAACATGTTACTTGGGGAAGAAATAGGATTCCGTTCCTTAGTAAGAACAAAAACTAATATAAGCTTAAGATTTAGTCTTAGAGCTCAATCTTGAAGCCCAGAGTAACAGTAGAAGAATTGAATCCAATTGTGAACCAAATAATTGATTACCTTTGAAAAAAAGAAATATGGAATTTAGAAATCAAATTAGCATTCCAAGATTGAAGTCACAAAGTTCTTCTAGCTAAAATAGCTAAAGACATAGATTAAACCTCATTTGCGAAAATATAAAAAAAAAATGACGACACAAATGAAATTATTAGCATGTTGATCAATTTAACAATGCTAAACAAATCATAATCCGATACTTGTTGCACTAAAGTATCCAACCAGAAAGTTGAAGCAGTTGCAACATCAGTTTCCCATCTGAAGGAAAAAAATAAAAACTATTTGCTATAGGAATAGTAGTATGTTAAGCAAGAGTAGAGATAGCCCCATTAACTTGGGGAATCTTTCCTCAAAACTTAAAACTAACTGCCGGCAAAGGATACAATTTAAAAACCTTAAAAAAGGAATAAAAGAAATTCCCGGCCTATTCCATTCCCTAGTATCAGGAACTGGAGAAAACCTCTGAAAAAAACACAGAAGGTTAATAAGCAGAATTTAAATGTTAGCTAGTCCTAATCAAAAGAACTAGATACTTTAATATCCAAAATAATCAACACCTTTTCAACAAAGAACAAATGTACTCTATTTAAAAATAAAAAAGTAGATTTGTTAGTGTCAATATCTGATGAAGAATATTTTGAATGAGAAAAAACACCATCAGAGAAGGATAATTCAGTATGTTGTTGGTCATTTGAAACTTCATCAACTAAATGAGAAGTTTAAAAAAGATCTAAAAATTTTATTAGAAGGCGGGATGGCAGACAAAGCCTTTAGAATAGAATCAGAAAAATATTCTTATAAATTCCTAAATATATCTTGTACATAAGATGTAAAAAGAATAGCAATAGATAATGCAGAAATACTAATGGACTCTGCATGTAAAAGTTTATCATAATAACTTATTACAAACCTTAGCTAAAGATAAACATTCATAACATTAAAATAAATGAACTTAGCTTTGGTAGGACTGATATCAGTCATCAGGAATCCCTCAGTATTTTCTGATACAGGAACAGTTTTTGGAATACCATGCAATATATAATAGAAAAAACATATAAAGCAAAATTATCAAATTCCTTAAATGACAGTTTCAGGAATGGGAAAAAATGAAAATGAAACAAGCTTCTAGAAAACCAGAAGCAACTGAAATCAGACCGAAATAATGTGAAAAAAAAATGGCGCCAAGTATGACGAAATTTTTGCGCCAAAAAAGTATTGCGCCAAGAATGACGCAATAAATAGAAGCATTTTCTGCACCTGCGAGCCTAACAGCCCACAATTTTGAAAAAAAGTAAATTGAAAATTTTTAAGGTAAGAAAAAATTAAATTTATATGCATTTTCCCAAAAAAATGAAACTGACAGTCTGAATGAAGGAATACTGATTATCCTGAATCATGGCAAATATAAGTTTAACACATATATTTAGAACTTTACATATAAAGTGCCCAACCATAGCTTGAGTGTCATGAATAGAAATAAGACTTACTTACCATAAGACACTCATCTACATATAGTAGATAGCCAAACCAGTACTGAAACGAGAATCAGTAGAGGTAATGGTATGTAAGAGTATATCTTCAATCTGAAAAGGGAGGTAGGAGAAGAAATCTCTACGACCGATAACAGAGAACCTATGAAATAGATCCCCTAGAGGAAGACCGTGGTATTCAAATATGCAATACTCTCTTCACATCCCTCTGACATTCACTGCACTCTGAGAGGAAAACCGGGCTTCAGCCTGCTGCGAAGCGCATATCAACGTAGAATCTAGCACAAACTTACTTCACCACCTCCATGGGAGGCAAAGTTTGTAAAACTGAATTGTGGGTGTGGTGAGGGGTGTATTTATAGGCATTTTAAGGTTTGGGAAACTTTGCCCCTCCTGGTAGGAATGTATATCCCATACGTCACTAGCTCATGGACTCTTGCTAATTACATGAAAGAAATGCAAGTCTGTCAAAAGAACTGAAATAAGGGGGCAGTTTGCAGAGGCATAGATACAAGGTAATCACAGAGGTAAAAAGTAAATTATTATAACTGTGTTGGTTATGCGAAATTGGGGAATGGGTAATAAAGGGATTATCTACCTTATTAAACAACAAAAATTCTGGTGTTTACTGTCCCTTTAACAGCTTTGCTGTGGTGCTCTTTGCCTCCTCCTGCTGGCCAAAACAGAAATTGATGATTCCGTGGACTCACCGTGTCTTAAGAAAGAAAATGTGTATTTAAAATGTTGCCAAATATTATTAATAAAAAGAAATACTTTTGAAAGTCTCCTCTTGAAGTTTTCTCCAACTACCCCATGAGGGTACATTACTTTTTTTAAAAATAGCAATGGTTCACACAGCACATGAAAAGGCTGGGGACCGTTCCTTCTAGGTTAACGGTACACCAAGCTACGGGAACCTACTGCACTTGCACAGAATGTTTGCAGGGGAAGCAGGGCAGACAAAGTGGTTCAAGAGCAAGCATAATATTAATGTAATAGTGTTGTCAGTATCCTTGTCATTAACTGAACTAACCTATAGTGAGAACAGCTAATTACAAAAAAAAAAAAAAAAGAAAAAACTGTTTAGCCTTGGAAGTGGCCAGAGGATACTCTTGCAGCAACTCCAGATATGTTGAGCCCCTTATGGACACACTTTGCCTATAACATGTTTAATCAACTTTTACTATCCCTTTATTTGCTATCTAGTGATGATGTTATTTTTTTATATTTATAGCTAGAAATTCTCAGGAAATACATTTGTTATCCAAAATATATTTAAATAAATATTATGATATTAGAAGTTTGCGTAGTGTATGTAGTTACCTAATTAGACATTATCATATTCATGTTGAAAAATGCTATGAATAGTTTAAAATTGAAGTAGTATAGTATAGTGATGCCAGATATTTAATTGCCCCTCTGCCCACTAGCAAGTTTATTTTAATTAATTATTTTAATTAAAGGGACAGTAAACCTTAAAAAACATAATTTATGCTTACCTGATAAATTCCTTTCTCCTGTAGTGTAGTCAGTCCACGGGTCATCCATTACTTATGGGATTATATCTCCTCCCTAACAGGAAGTGCAAGAGGATCACCCAAGCAGAGCTGCCATATAGCTCCTCCCCTCTACGTCATACCCAGTCATTCGACCGAAACCAAACGAGAAATGAGAAACTATAGGGTGCAGTGGTGACTGGAGTTTAATTTAAAATTTAGACCTGCCGTAAAAACAGGGCGGGCCGTGGACTGACTACACTACAGGAGAAAGGAATTTATCAGGTAAGCATAAATTATGTTTTCTCCTGTTAAGTGTAGTCAGTCCACGGGTCATCCATTACTTATGGGATACCAATACCAAAGCTAAAAGTACACGGATGACGGGAGGGACAGGCAGGACCTTTACACGGAAGGAACCACTGCCTGAAGAACCTTTCTCCCAAAAACAGCCTCCGAAGAAGCAAAAGTGTCAAATTTGTAAAATTTTGAAAAGGTGTGAAGTGAAGACCAAGTTGCAGCCTTGCAAATCTGTTCAACAGAGGCCTCATTTTTAAAGGCCCAAGTGGAAGCCACAGCTCTGGTAGAATGAGCTGTAATTCTTTCAGGAGGCTGCTGTCCAGCAGTCTCATAGGCTAAACGTATTATGATACGAAGCCAGAAGGAGAGAGAGGTAGCCGAAGCCTTTTGACCTCTCCTCTGTCCAGAATAAACGACAAACAGGGAAGAAGTTTGTCGAAAATCTTTAGTTGCCTGTAAATAGAATTTCAGGGCACGGACGACGTCCAGATTGTGCAGAAGTCGTTCCTTCTTTGAGGAAGGATTAGGGCACAATGAAGGAACAACAATCTCTTGATTGATATTCTTGTTAGTGACTACCTTAGGTAAGAACCCAGGTTTAGTACGCAGAACTACCTTGTCTGAATGAA
Source organism: Bombina bombina (assembly GCF_027579735.1). Taxonomy (NCBI): domain Eukaryota; kingdom Metazoa; phylum Chordata; class Amphibia; order Anura; family Bombinatoridae; genus Bombina; species Bombina bombina. The sequence continues at coordinate 288,446,592 of NC_069500.1, forward strand.
AAATCAGATAAGAAGAATCACAATGTAAGGCTGATAACTCAGAGACTCTTCGAGCCGAGGAAATAGCCATTAGGAACAGAACTTTCCAAGATAACAGCTTGATATCAATGGAATGAAGGGGTTCAAACGGAACACCCTGTAAAACGTTAAGAACTAAGTTTAAGCTCCATGGCGGAGCAACAGTTTTAAACACAGGCTTAATCCTGGCCAAAGCCTGACAAAAAGCCTGAACGTCTGGAACTTCTGACAGACGCTTGTGTAAAAGAATGGACAGAGCTGAGATCTGTCCCTTTAACGAACTAGCAGATAAACCCTTTTCTAAGCCTTCTTGTAGAAAAGACAATATCCTAGGAATCCTAACCTTACTCCATGAGTAACTCTTGGATTCGCACCAATGTAAGTATTTACGCCATATTTTATGGTAAATTTTCCTGGTAACAGGTTTCCTAGCCTGTATTAAGGTATCAATCACTGACTCCGAGAAACCACTCTTTGATAGAATCAAGCGTTCAATCTCCATGCAGTCAGCCTCAGAGAAATTAGATTTGGATGTTTGAAAGGACCCTGAACCAGAAGGTCCTGGCTCAGAGGCAGAGACCATGGTGGACAGGAAGACATGTCCACTAGATCTGCATACCAGGTCCTGCGTGGCCACGCAGGCGCTATTAGAATCACTGATGCTCTCTCCTGTTTGATCCTGGCAATCAGTCGAGGAAGTATCGGGAAGGGTGGAAACACATAAGCCATGTTGAAGACCCAAGGTGCTGTCAGAGCATCTATCAGAACCGCTCCCGGGTCCCTGGACCTTGATCCGTAACAAGGAAGCTTGGCGTTCTGGCGAGACGCCATGAGATCCAGATCTGGTTTGCCCCAACGCCGAAGCAGTTGTGCAAATACCTCCGGGTGAAGTTCCCACTCCCCCGGATGAAAAGTCTGGCGACTTAGGAAATCCGCCTCCCAGTTCTCCACGCCTGGGATGTGGATCGCTGACAGGTGGCAAGAGTGAGACTCTGCCCAGCGAATTATCTTTGAGACTTTCATCATCGCTAGGGAACTCCTTGTCCCTCTCTGATGGTTGATGTAAGCCACAGTCGTGATGTTGTCCGACTGGAACCTGATGAACCTCAGAGTTGCTAGCTGAGGCCAAGCCAGAAGAGCATTGAGAACTGCTCTTAATTCCAGAATGTTTATTGGAAGGAGACTCTCCTCCTGAGTCCATGATCCCTGGGTCTTCAGGGAATTCCAGACAGCGCCCCAACCTAGTAGGCTGGCGTCTGTTGTTACAATTGTCCAATCTGGCCTGCTGAAGGGCATCCCCCTGGACAGATGTGGCCGAGAAAGCCACCATAGAAGAGAATCTCTGGTCTCTTGATCCAGATTCAGCATAGGGGACAAATCTGAGTAATCCCCATTCCACTGACTTAGCATGCACAATTGTAGTGGTCTGAGATGCAGGCGTGCAAAAGGTACTATGTCCATTGCCGCTACCATTAAGCCGATTACCTCCATGCATTGAGCCACTGACGGGTGTTGAATGGAATGAAGGACACGGCAAGCATTTAGAAGTTTTGTTAACCTGTCTTCTGTCAGGTAAATTTTCATTTCTACAGAATCTATAAGAGTCCCCAAGAAGGGAACTCTTGTGAGTGGCAATAGAGAACTCTTTTCTACGTTCACCTTCCACCCATGCGACCTTAGAAATGCCAGAACCAACTCTGTATGAGACTTGGCAGTCTGGAAACTTGACGCTTGTATCAGAATGTCGTCTAGGTACGGAGCTACCGAAATTCCTTGCGGTCTTAGTACCGCCAGAAGAGAGCCCAGAACCTTTGTAAAGATTCTTGGAGCCGTGGCTAACCCGAAGGGAAGAGCTACAAACTGGTAATGCCTGTTTAGGAAGGCAAACATTAGGTACCGATAATGATCCTTGTGAATCGGTATGTGAAGGTAGGCATCCTTTAAATCCACTGTGGTCATGTATTGACCCCTTTGGATCATAGGTAAGATTGTCCGAATAGTTTCCATTTTGAACGATGGAACTCTTAGGAATTTGTTTAGGATCTTTAAGTCCAAAATTGGTCTGAAGGTTCCCTCTTTTTTGGGAACCACAAACAGATTTGAGTAAAACCCTTGTCCGTGTTCCGACCGCGGAACTGGATGGATCACTCCCATTAGTAAAAGGTCTTGTACACAGCGTAGAAACGCTTCTCTCTTTATCTGGTTTGCTGACAACCTTGAAAGATGAAATCTCCCTTTTGGAGGAGAAGCTTTGAAGTCCAGAAGATATCCCTGAGATATGATCTCTAACGTCCAGGGATCCTGGACATCTCTTGCCCAAGCCTGGGCGAAGAGAGAAAGTCTGCCCCCCACTAGATCCGTTTCCGGATCGGGGGCCCTCACTTCATGCTGTCTTAGGGGCAGCAGCAGGTTTTCTGGCCTGCTTGCCCTTGTTCCAGGACTGGTTAGGTTTCCAGCCCTGTCTGTAGCGAGCAACAGTTCCTTCCTGTTTTGGAGCTGAGGAAGTTGATGCTGCTCCTGCCTTGAAGTTACGAAAGGCACGAAAATTAGACTGTCTAGCCCTTGGTTTGGCTCTGTCTTGAGGCAGGGCATGGCCCTTACCTCCAGTAATGTCAGCGATAATTTCTTTCAAACCGGGCCCGAATAATGTCTGCCCTTTGAAAGGTATGCTAAGCAATTTAGATTTAGAAGTCACATCGGCTGACCAGGATTTAAGCCACAGCGCTCTGCGCGCTTGAATGGCGAATCCGGAATTCTTAGCCGTAAGTTTAGTTAAGTGTACTACGGCATCGGAAATAAATGAATTAGCTAGCTTAAGGACTCCAAGCTTGTCTGTAATCTCATCCAATGTAACTGAGTTAATGGTCTCTTCCAGAGACTCAAACCAGAATGCCGCCGCAGCCGTGACAGGCGCAATGCATGCAAGGGGTTGTAATATAAAACCTTGTTGAACAAACATTTTCTTAAGGTAACCCTCTAACTTTTTATCCATCTGAAAAAGCACAGCTATCCTCCACCGGGATAGTGGTGCGCTTAGCCAGAGTAGAAACTGCTCCCTCCACCTTAGGAACCGTCTGCCATAAGTCCCGTGTGGTGGCGTCTATTGGAAACATTTTTCTAAATATAGGAGGGGGAGAAAAGGGCACACCAGGTCTATCCCACTCCTTGTTAATAATTTCTGTAAGCCTTTTAGGAATAGGAAAAACGTCAGTACACGTCGGTACCGCAAAATATTTATCCAGCCTACACATTTTCTCTGGAATTGCAACCGTGTTACAATCATTCAGAGCCGCTAATACCTCCCCTAGTAATACACGGAGGTTCTCAAGCTTAAATTTAAAATTTGAAATGTCTGAGTCCAGTTTACTTGGATCAGATCCGTCACCCACAGAATGAAGCTCTCCGTCCTCATGTTCTGCAAATTGTGACGCAGTATCAGACATGGCTCTAATATTATCAGCGCACTCTGTTCTCACCCCAGAGTGGTCGCGTTTACCCCTAAATTCTGGCAATTTAGATAATACTTCAGTCATAACATTAGCCATGTCTTGCAAAGTGATTTGTATGGGCCGCCCTGATGTACTTGGCGCCACAATATCACGCTCCTCCTGAGCGGGAGACGAAGGTACTGACACGTGAGGAGAGTTAGTCGGCATAACTTCCCCCTCGTTGTCTGGTGAAATTTTCTTTACATGTACACTTTTATTTAAAGTAGCATCAATGCAATTAGTACACAAATTTTTATTGGGCTCCACATTGGCCTTTAAACATATTGCACAAAGAGTTTCCTCTGTGTCAGACATGTTTAACAAACTAGCAATGAAACTAGCAAGCTTGGAAAATACTTTTGAAATAAATTTACAAGCAATATAAAAAAACGTTACTGTGCCTTTAAGAAGCACAAATAAACTGTCACAGTTGAAATCACAATGAACCAAATTTGTTATAGCAACCAAATTTTCACAGTAAATGCATGAAGTTAGCAAAGGATTGCACCCACCAGCAAATGGATGATTAACCCCTTAATACCCAAAAAACGGATAACAGAATATAAACGTTTTATCACAGTCAAAAGCACAGTCTCACAGGTCTGCTGTGAGTGATTACCTCCCTCAAAACTAGTTTTGGAGACCCCTGGGCTCTGTAGAGACGTCCTGGATCATGGAGGAAGGAATAGGAAGACTGTGACTGAATTCTTACTGCGCAATAAAGCGCCAAAATAGGCCCCTCCCACTCATATTATAACAGTGGGGAAGCTCAGTAAACTGAATTTATTCATAAATAAACGACAGCCATGTGGAAAAATAATGCCCAAAATTTTTTATCACCAAGTACCTCAGAGAAAAACGATTAACATGCCAGTAAACGTTTTAAAAATAAAATTATGAAAAGATACTAATAAGCCTGCTGCTAGTCGCTTTCACTGCAGTGGGGGCTCAAATATAAGTTAAATGTATACAGTATTTTCTTAGTGAAGTTCCATTCCCCAGAAATACCTCAGTGTAAACATACATACATATCAGCCTGATACCAGTCGCTACTACTGCATTTAAGGCTGCACTTACATTATATGGGTATTAGCAGTATTTTCTCAGTCAATTCCATTCCTTAGAAAATAATATACTGCAACATACCTCCTTGCAGGTGAACCCTGCCCGCTGTCCCCTGTTCTGAAGTTACCTCACTCCTCAGAATGGCCGAGAACAGCAAATGGATCTTAGTTACGACCGCTAAGATCATACACAAACTCAGGTAGATTCTTCTTCTAATGCTGACTGAGAAAAAACAACACACTCCGGTGCTGTTTAAAATAACAAACTTTTGATTGAAGATATAAAAACTAATTTTAATAACCACAGTCCTCTCACACGTCCTATCTATTAGTTAGGTGCAAGAGAATGACTGGGTATGACGTAGAGGGGAGGAGCTATATGGCAGCTCTGCTTGGGTGATCCTCTTGCACTTCCTGTTAGGGAGGAGATATAATCCCATAAGTAATGGATGACCCGTGGACTGACTACACTTAACAGGAGAAATAATGTTATATAATTCTGCACTATGTGCAGAATTATATAACATTATTTTTAAGGTTTACTGTCCCTTTAAGGCATTTCCCCATATCCTTATATATCATGTGTTGTCGATTTCATCCAACACACATAATGAGAAGGGATCACAGATTCACCCTCATTAAAGGGACAGTCAACACCAGAATTTGGTTTAAAAAGATAGATAATCCCTTTATTACCCATTCGCCAGTTTGGCATAACCAACACTGTTATATTAATACACTTTTTACCTCTGTGATAACTTTGTATCTAATCATCTTCTGACAGCCCCCTGATCACAAGACATTTAATTTTATTACAAGCACAGAGACTCCTATTTTGCATAACCTTCTTTTTATTACTTATGCAGCTTTTCACAGAATGACACTCAATAAAACATAAACAAGGGATACAGTTTCTTAAACCTTGAAGAAGGAGTAAAAGAAGTACCCAGTCTATTCCATTCCCTAGAAATTACATCTGAAATAGCATCAGGAACTGGAAAAACATCTGGAATAACTACATGAGGTTTAAAAACCGAATTTAAATGTTTACTGGTTTTAATATCAAGAGGACTTGTCTCCTCAATATCTAATGCAATCAACACCTCCTTTAATAAGGAACGAATATACTCCACTTTAAATAAGTATGAAGATTTGTCAGTGTCAATATCTGAGGCAGAATCTTCTGAACCAGATAGATCCTCATCAGAGATAGATAAATCAGAATGCTGTCCGTCATTTAAAAATTCATCAATTTTATGAGAAGTTTTAAAAGACCGTTTATATGCATTTCCCAAAATGAAACTGACAGTCTGCAAGAAGGAAATATACTGATTAACCTGAATCATGGCAAATATAAGTACAAAACATATATTTAGAACTTTACATATAAAGTGCCAAACCATAGCTGAGAGTGTCTTAAATAAAAGAAAACATACTTACCAAAAGACACTCATCTACATAAAGTAGATAGCCAAACCAGTACTGAAACGAGAATCAGTAGAGGTAATGGTATATAAGAGTATATCGTCGATCTGAAAAGGGAGGTAGGAGATGAATCTCTATGACCGATAACAGAGAACCTATGAAATAGATCCCCGTTAGCATGACCATTGTATTCAATATGTAATATTCCCTTCACATCCCTCTGTCATTCACTGCACTCTGAGAGGAACCGGGCTTCAGCATGCTGAGAAGCGCATATCAACTTAGAAAACTGAATTGTGGGTGTGGTGGGGGGGTGTATTTATATGCATTTTGAGGTTTGGGAAACTTTGCCCCTCCTTGTAGGAATGTATATCCCATACGTCACTAGCTCATGGACTCTTGCCACGGTAGCCCCAACTGCGCTAAACCGAAGGTATTTATGAATATTTTACATTCTAAAACTCTTTACATAGAAGAAAACCTCTGCAGTTTTAAATAGATATTGCACACTTTGCAGCAGTCTCGCCCTTTAAGGTTTCTTTAGCTCCGCCCACTCAGATTGACCCCCAAAATAAGCACATAAAATTCTAGCAGTATAATTTAGCCATACTGATTGCTTAAAGTGACAGGAAAGATTAAATTAAACTTTCTTGATTTAGACAGAGCATGTCATTTTTAAATTTACTACTACTTTGTTCTCTTGGGTAACTTTGTTAAAAAGGATAAGTACCAATCCTCAGCAGAACCAATGCACTACTGGGAGCTAGCTGTTAATTGGTGCCTACACACATTTAGCTAGCTCCCAGTGGTGCATTGCTGCTCTGGAACTGACTCTAATTATGTGTTTAATTGCTTTGCAGGGGTTATACACATGGCAATATCCAATTAAAAAGTGCAATAATATTCAACTACTAGCAACACATTCTTTTGCTTGTTTGTTTCTATGCAGATATGTATAAAAATGGATGCAGAAATTTAAACTACTACAGGGAGTGCAGAATTAGGCAAATAAGTATTTTGACCATATCATCCTCTTTATGCATGTTGTCTTACTCCAAGCTGTATAGGCTCGAAAGCCTACTACCAATTAAGCATATTAGGTGATGTGCATCTCTGTAATGAGAAGGGGTGTGGTCTAATGACATCAACACCCTATATGAGGTGTGCATAATTATTAGGCAACTTCCTTTCCTTTGGCAAAATGGGTCAAAAGAAGGACTTGACAGGCTCAGAAAAGTCAAAAATAGTGAGATATCTTGCAGAGGGATGCAGCACTCTTAAAATTGCAAAGCTTCTGAAGCGTGATCATCGAACAATCAAGCGTTTCATTCAAAATAGTCAACAGGGTCGCAAGAAGCGTGTGGAAAAACCAAGGCGCAAAATAACTGCCCATGAACTGAGAAAAGTCAAGCGTGCAGCTGCCAAGATGCCACTTGCCACCAGTTTGGCCATATTTCAGAGCTGCAACATCACTGGAGTGCCCAAAAGCACAAGGTGTGCAATACTCAGAGACATGGCCAAGGTAAGAAAGGCTGAAAGACGACCACCACTGAACAAGACACACAAGCTGAAACGTCAAGACTGGGCCAAGAAATATCTCAAGACTGATTTTTCTAAGGTTTTATGGACTGATGAAATGAGAGTGAGTCTTGATGGGCCAGATGTATAGGCCCGTGGCTGGATTGGTAAAGGGCAGAGAGCTCCAGTCCGACTCAGACACCAGCAAGGTGGAGGTGGAGTACTGGTTTGGGCTGGTATCATCAAAGATGAGCTTGTGGGGCCTTTTCGGGTTGAGGATGGAGTCAAGCTCAACTCCCAGTCCTACTGCCAGTTTCTGGAAGACACCTTCTTCAAGCAGTGGTACAGGAAGAAGTCTGCATCCTTCAAGAAAAACATGATTTCCATGCAGGACAATGCTCCATCACACGCGTCCAAGTACTCCACAGCGTGGCTGGCAAGAAAGGGTATAAAAGAAGAAAATCTAATGACATGGCCTCCTTGTTCACCTGATTGAGAACCTGTGGTCCATCATCAAATGTGAGATTTACAAGGAGGGAAAACAGTACACCTCTCTGAACAGTGTCTGGGAGGCTGTGGTTGCTGCTGCACGCAATGTTGATGGTGAACAGATCAAAACACTGACAGAATCCATGGATGGCAGGCTTTTGAGTGTCCTTGCAAAGAAAGGTGGCTATATTGGTCACTGATTTGTTTTTGTTTTGTTTTTGAATGTCAGAAATGTATATTTGTGAATGTTGAGATGTTATATTGGTTTCACTGGTAAAAATAAATAATTGAAATGGGTATATATTTGTTTTTTGTTAAGTTGCCTAATAATTATGCACAGTAATAGTCACCTGCACACACAGATATCCCCCTAAAATAGCTATAACTAAAAACAAACTAAAAACTACTTCCAAAACTATTCAGCTTTGATATTAATGAGTTTTTTGGGTTCATTGAGAACATGGTTGTTGTTCAATAATAAAATTAATCCTCAAAAATACAACTTGCCTAATAATTCTGCACTCCCTGTACAACATAAATATTTTTTGCATATTATAAAAAATTTTTTTATGGAAACAAGGATTACCCACTGTGTACTGTACAAACTGCTTGAAAACTAACTTAAAATAACACAAGATATTCAATTAAATGTTACTCCTTTAATTGCATGCATATTTAGTATATAATATTGAGGCTCAATAAAAAGTTCCTGGCGTTTAGAGACAATTTGATACTAATTTTCTAAATATGTTTAAAAGTCTAGGAGAAAAATACTGTACAGTTTTGTTAACGAGGATAATTTAAAAGAATATAAAAGAAATTGTCTAGTTCATTTTCAGTAAGGTATTAGAAGGTCAAGTGTTTTCAGCCATCTGTTGCTGTTACACCATGAATATCACTTCCTAAAGAGTTGATGCTTCACCACGGTGCTATGTTTAATCTAGACAATGATCCAGCTATTTTACAGAGCTAACTAAACCTACAGAGAATACTTGCTTATCATTTTCTCTAAACAGATAGTGACCGCTAGGTCAACACAAAGTTCTGTTCCTCTAGTACTACACATGCCAGCAATGACAGCTGTTTTTAGCAAAGCCTGGTGAGCAAATACTGATGTCTCTACACATACTTCGTGTAAGGTATGACTGGTCCAAATGTCTCTAGTTATGCATTGTCAAAATTCTAAAAATGCTATATTTGGGAATGCAGTTTTGTTATTTCTGTAAATACAGTAGATTTGCATAATCAACAAATGCATGATAAAAAGACAATGCAATAGCACTTAGTCTGAACTTCAAATAAGTAGATTTTTTCTAACAAATTTCAAAGTTATGTATATTTTTACCCCCCCTATACCATGTGACAGCCATCAGCCAATCACAAATACGAATATTCTGTGAATTTTTGCACATGCTCAGTAGGAAAAAAGTGTAAATATAAACATACTGTGCACATTTTTTTTAATGGAAGTAAGTTAAAAAGTTGTTTAAAATTGCATGCTCTATCTGAATCATTTAAGGGACAGACAACATCAGAATTTTTGTTGTTTAAAAAGACAGATAATCTCTTAATTACCAATTCCCCAGTGTTGCATAAACAACACAGTTATAATTATACATGTTTTACCTCTGTAATTACCTTGTATCTAAGCCTCTGCAGACTGCCCCCTTATTTCAGTTCTTTTGGCAGACTTGCAGTTTAGCCAATCAGAGCTGTCTCCATGTTAAATTCACGTGCATGAGCTCAATGTTATCTATATGAAACACATGAAATAATGCCCTCTAGTGGCGAAAAACTATCAAAATGCATTTAGATTAGAGGCGGCCTTCAAGGTCTAAGAAATTAGCATATGAACTTTCTAGGTTTAGCTTTCAACTAAGAATACCAAGAGAACAAAGCAAAATTGGTGATAAAAGTAAAATAGAAAGTTGTTTAAAATGACATGCCCTATCTGAATCATGAACGTTTTTTTGGACTTGACTGTCCCTTTAAAGTTTAATTTGACCTGAGTGTCCCTTTAAGAAAACATACCACTACTATTGCTTTCTTATTTCATTCCTCATTTGTATTCCTTTATTTGTAATATATCAGGCTCCTGCCACCACTTTATAAATCACTGTTTTCTGTGTCATGCCATCTTTTCTAACCACTACCATTTTTACATACTGTTCGTAAGGAATTTCACTGATCCTTGCTGGAAATTCCCTATGAACATTTATAAATAATCCAAACAATGCACCATGCTGTTCTTGCTAACCACCTAGTACAGACAACGTGAACATGTTGCAGCTTAGAGTGCTACAGAGTGGCATCATCAATAGAAGCCACGTAGTTTGATCCACTAAAAAAAAACACACTTACAGAATTTAGTAGTATCATTAATATTTCCTCTCTAAAATAAATAAAGCTTTCCTGTCTAAGTGATAGTTTTATCAACAGAAAAACACTATCTTCTTAAACTAATTTCTGACAACTGACATCCGTTTTGACTATTTGGTATGGTTTGTGTAAGCATTTGTGATCTTATGTATAAAAAAAAGTAATTGGTTTCTGATTAATTTGTAGTATATAGGTATCTGCATCACAAACAGAACCATTCATAGTGATATAAACAGGTCTCAAGCTAAAATTTGCCCTTTCAGGGACCTTGCAGTACTGAATAAAACTTAGTAGATAATATCTCCAGAGCAAAGAACTTTAGATCAACGATCGCAAGAGGCTACGCAATATATATATATATATATACACACACACACACACACACACAGTGGGTGAAAAAGTATTTAGTCAGCCACCAATTGTGCAAGTTCTCCCACTTAAGAAGATGTGAGAGGCCTGTAATTTTCTTCATAGGTATACCTCAACGATGAGAGACAAAATGTGGAAACAGACAATCACATTGTCTGATTTGGAAAGAATGTATTTGCAAATTATAGTGGAAAAGAAGTATTTGGTCAATATCAAAAGTTCATCTCAATACTTTGTTATATATCCTTTGTTGGCAATGACAGAGGTCAAACGTTTTCTGTAAGTCTTCACAAGGTTGTCACACACTGTTGCTGGTATGTTGGCCCATTCCTGCATGGAGATCTCCTCTAGAGCAGTGATGTTTTGGGGCTGTTGCTGGGCAACACGGACTTTCAACTCCCTCCAAATGTTTTCTATGGGGTTGAGATCTGGAGACTGGTTAGGCCACTCTAGGACCTTGAAATGCTTCTTACGAAGCCACTCCGTTGCCCGGGCGGTGTGTTTGGGATCATTGTCATGCTGAAAGACCCAGCCACGTTTCATCTTCAATGTCCTTGTTGATGGAAGGAGGTTTGCACTCAAAATCTCATGATACATGGCCCCATTCATTCTTTCATGTACACGGATCAGTCGTCCTGTTCCCTTTGCAGAGAAACAGCCCCAAAGCATGATGTTGCCACCCCCATGTTTCACAGTAGGTATGGTGTTCTTTGGTTGCAACTCAGCATTCTCTCTCCTCCAAACACGACAAGTTATGTTTCTACCAAACAGTTCTACTTTGGTTTCATCTGACCACATGACATTCTCCCAATCCGCTTCTGGATCATGCAAATGCTCTCTGGCATACTTCAGACGGGCCCGGACATGTACTGGCTTAAGCAGGGGGACACGTCTGGCACTGCAGTATCTGAGTCCCTGGCGGCGTAGTGTGTTACTGATGGTAGCCTTTGTTATGTCGGTCCCAGCTCTCTGCAGGTCATTCACTAGGTCCCCCCGTGTGGTTCTGGGATGTTTGCTCACCGTTCTTGTGATCATTTTGACCCCACGGGGTGAGATCTTGCGTGGAGCCCCAGATCGAGGGAGATTATCAGTGGTCTTGTATGTCTTCCATTTTCTAATTATTGCTCCCACAGTTGATTTCTTCACACCAAGCTGCTTGCCTATTGCAGATTCAGTCTTCCCAGCCTGGTGCAGGTCTACAATTTTTCACAGTTTCTGGTGTCCTTCGACAGCTCTTTGGTCTTCACCATAGAGGAGTTTGAAGTGTGACTGCTTGAGGTTGTGGACAGGTGTCTTTTATACTGATAACAAGTTCAAACAGGTGCCATTAATACAGGTAATGAGTGGAGGACAGAGGAGCCTCTTAAAGAAAAAGATACAGGTCTGTGAGAGCCAGAAATTTTGCTTGTTTGTAGGTGACCAAATACTTATTTTCCACCATAATTTGCAAATAAATTCTTTCCAAATCAGACAATGCGATTGTCTGGATTTGTTTCTACATTTTGTCTCTCATAGTTGAGGTATACCTATGATGGAAATTACAGGCCTCTCTCATCTTCTTAAGTGGGAGAACTTGCACAATTGGTGGCTGACTAAATACTCCCCCCCCCCACTGTATATATATATATATATATATATATATATATATATATATATATATATATATTTATTCATACAGTACATATATATACATACATATACATACACACTTTTGAGCCCTTTCCTCTCAAATACCTTAAAACATGCAAAAATCATTTATATTCAATTTTTACATTTTATCATTTGTTTTACGGTCTATTTTCAGCAAATATTTTACAGTCCAATGTTCTTCACGTTGTAGAAAATGTTCTCAGTACTTTTAAATATATTTAAATATATATATATATATATATATATATATATATAAATGTAAAAATAAAACAAAATTTTCTTCTATCCGAAGAACATTGGAATGTAAAATATGCATAACTACCTTTGGGTTTAGTGCTGTTGGTCTGATGTGGGTTAGCACATGAGCGATATGTGTTAGTTTTTTTTAACAGGGTGCTAAATTAAAATCTAAGGAGCTTGTGTGCAAACATTTTACTTTCAACTTGTAAAACACGTGCTAACCTGCTCGCCTTAAAAGTTTTGTTCCATCAGTCTTTGCACGCGAGCTGAAGTGCTAAATATTGCACCACTTGTAATCTGGCCCTTTGTGTTAAACAACTTTTGGTTAATCTAATAATGCTTCTTTGCCTCATTTCTTGTATGATTTCTTATGTTTGTGCATTAGATGTCAACACACTCAACTTTTCTCCTGCATTGAGTTTTCTCTATAATCATCAGGTGTATGTATACAGATTTTTTTGCAGCAGATTCTCTACTTTGGGTTAAACACTATAGAAGGTGTTACTATATACCCTATATACGTATATATACCTATATACCCTAGAACATCTTTAACTTCTTGAAGTTCTTTAGGAGATCCATAATGTGGTTAACTATCTTTGACTCTGGGTTTTTCTAATGATTTCAGAGCATTAAAAATAACAAAATACAACACCTTCATAAAAAATAAAATTATTCTAGGTTTAGTGATTAAAGAGAGTTTATTAAAGACAGAAGACAAATATTTTCTGTTCCCTACAGTTTTTCCTGTCCTTTAATTGTTAATTTATGTAGTGTTACCTGATAAATCTTTTATTTTCTTGGTAGTGAGAGTCCACGAAATCCAATGCTTACAATTGAGAATTCAACACCTGGCCACCAGGAGGAGGCAAAAACATCCCTAACAGAGCAATTAAGTATTCCTCCCACTTCCCCTTCACTCCCAGTAGTTCATGTTCTGAGGATAGAGAGAGTAAGAGAGACAAAAGGGATAAGAGTGCAAAATTGGAACTGCAACCCATCTAAATTTATAGTGTGGGTTTGTGGACTCTCACTATTAAGAAAGAAAACAATTTATCAGGTAAGAATAAATTAGGTTTTCTTTCTAATGGTAGTGAGAACTCACAGAATCCTATTCTTACAAGTGGGAAACAATACCCAAGTTGTAAAGTCCACCAAAAGAAGGGCAGGGCAAAGGAAAAAATAAATAGGGCAAAGCAGTTTACATTAGGCACTTGACACCATCGCCTGAAGAACCTTACTGCCAAAGGCAAATACATCAAATCTATAACTATTGGTAAAAGTGGGCAAAGAGGACCAAGTTGCAGCTTTGCATATCTGATCCATCGAGGCCTCATGTCTGAAAGCCCAAGATTTAGATACTGAACGAGTAGAATGAGCAGTGATATGGACCTGAGGTTGATGACCCGCTTCTATATAAGGACATTTGAATCAGATTCCTCAGCCAAGAAGACATGGAAGTAGCAGTGGCCTTCTGATACCTGCCCATACCTAGAAAAAAAGAACAAACAGACTTAGAGACTGTCGAAAATCTTTAGTGGCATGAAGCTAAAACTTTAATGCTCTGACCACATCCAAATTAAAACTGAAAGAGAAAAAATAAAAAGCAACTCCGACTCAAGTAAAACACAGAAAAATGGGTGGTATTTAGTGCTGGCATAGAAATATTAATATATGGATATTATATAAAAATAATTATATATTGTGTCGTCAAGTAAAACCTAAATATATAGGTAGTTATGAATTTAAAAGAAGGTAACTACAGATTAGCCAAAAGCATAAAGTATGATTATCAGCTTGTAGAGCTCAAAATGCTTAGAGCAACTAAGCGCAGCTGTATTAAAAACTGGAATCTCCCTCTCCAGTTTTAAAGTGGACAGAACTGTGAAAAGAAGCAGACACAGCACAGCTCAGACGCAAGGTAGTTTATTACACATTAAGTGCATGCATAAAACAACCGATTGCACTTGCTAGAAGAGAGTTTAAAATCAGCCTTTAAAATATAATCGTTAGCGTGATACAGTTCTCATCTATTCACACAAGGGCTGCCACAGCCAGAGAGCAATGACCGGCTAGTCTGGAAACAAGAAACCCCCAATGGTGCAGTGCGGGTCTGTTTGCGTCACGCACGTTCCAGTGACGTCAGGCACGTAGCCTCAACCTCAATGCGTTTCCCCAGAGCAATGGTCTGGCTTTCTCAAGAGCTCAAGTAAAACACGTAGTTTAATAAATAAAATGCCCCTATGTATGGCAGACACTTATAAAATTAAAAAGAAAACAGGGCACATCAATGTAAGGAGTACCGTCCGTAATGGATAGCAGCAAACAGCCGATGGATCCTCCCCACACAGGTCCTCGATGTAGAAAGCCCAGATAGTCACCCGTCTGTGGTTGAGGGAACACTGTACGCTGATAGAAACATCCAAATTATGCAACAACCGTTCCCTACAAGGCGGAGGATTAGGACAAAAAGTTGGAAACACAATCTCCTGATTGATATTGTCATACAAAACTATCTTATGTATGAAACCAAGCTAGGTTCTCAGCACTGCCTTATCCTGATGAAACCCCAATTAAGGAGTGTCACATTCAAGAGCTGACAACTCAAACCCTATAAGCAGAAGAAATCGCAAGCAAAAACAGAACTTTCCAGCAAACTAACTTAATGTCTATAGAATGCATTGAATCAAATGGAGCATCCTGAAGAACCTTTAAAACAAGATTAAAACTCCATGGGGGAGCAATTGATCTGAAAAAAAGCCTGATCCTGACCACAGCCTGAACAAAAGACTGAACATCAGGCAACCATGCCAACTTTTTATGTAACAGAACTGATAGGGACAATATTTGACCCTTGATAGAACTAGATGAGTGACCCTTATCGAATCCCTCCTGAAGAAACTGAAGAATATGCAGAACTCTAACCTTGCGCCAGGCAAAACCACGTACCGCACACCACAACAAATAAACCTTCTAGACCTTATGATAAATGTATTCCTGGATCAGAGTATCAATGACCAACTCAAAAAAGCCTCTCTGAGACAAGATTAGCCGCTCAATCTCTATGCAGTCAGCTCTGACATTGCAAACACACATACTAAGCCCTATTAGGTAGGAGGTACTAGCCATGACCCAAGGCTTCATATCCCATAACTGTGTGATAAGCATGCTTCATACCACAAAGTCCTACATGCAGCGGATATCTATTAGCCAGTATGAGAGGCAACTAGCCTACTAACTGTGTATATGGGATTCACCTTTCAGTGAAGTGCAGGCAGTCACAAAGCCCTGAAATAAAAATAACACCCAATGTTAGATCTCTGTCACTGACAGGAAAGTTTAGATCCTAGAGAGCAAATAAAAGATCACTGAAGAAAAACTGGGGAGTCTAAGGAACTCCCCTGCAAACCCCAGACATGTAAGCCAAGGCATATGCTGATTAAAGGGGCTGCTTTAACACCCTCTCTTGAAGGAACTATCCACTGAGTGTTAAATTGAAGAAATCTTCCTTAAAGAGCATCTCCATTCTGTCTACCTCCTTGACAAGGAAAAGAACTACTGGGAGGGAAGGGGAAATAGGAGGAATATTTGAATGCTCCGGTAGGGGTGTCTTTGCCTCCTCCTGGTGGCCAGGTGCTCTATTCCCAATTGTAAGAATAGGATTTTGTGGACTCTCACTATAATTAGAAAGAATTGTGTACACTCTTGTCTGTATATCCTCAAACCTATCTTATGAAACACCCTAATACTTTAAAGGAAAAGTAAGGTCAACATGAAACTAGCATGAGAATCCTAGCGCTGAAGTCCTTGCTGAAAATCATCATGAAGGAACAGAAAGAAAGGATGCTGAAAAGAAGCAGTTGAAGTTTGCTGATTGACCATCCAACTTAAGAAGGTATCCAAAAATGTGTAATATACTGCAGAAGTAGAACCTTTTGTAGGTCTCAATCACCTGCCCTGAAATCTTTAACTGTCGCAATAGGGAGATTTCAGCAACCATGCCGTTAGTTTGAACCATGGTCTGTGAGGCCAAAATGGAAGGATCAGAATGAATATCGCTCTTTCCCTCTGAATCTTTCTCAGTAGATGTGGAATCAAAGATATTAGAGTAAAAGCATAAATAAGTTTAAATGGCCACTTCCGCAGCAGAGAATCTACTTCCAAAATTTGTTGAACTGGCAGAGGACTTGAGATGTTTGAAACTTGATTGTTGATGTTAGATACAATGAGATGTATCTCTGGAAAACCTCACCTGTTGGCAATCATATGAAACAATCTTTTGTATAGCTGCCATTCCATTGGTGATATCGGACTCCTGCTTAGAAAGTCAGCGGTAAGATTTTACTGACCTGGAACACTGAAGTTATCAGCTGAACATTTTTGTTGTGCCCAAACAAATATCGGAGTGACCTCTTTCGGAGCAAATTGACTCCTTGTGCCTCCTTGAAACCAAATGCAAGCTGTTGTTGTCTGATAACACTTTTACTGCTTTTCCGATCAGCCAAAATTATAATTAAGTATAGGAGTGCCTGATAGATTGCTCTTATTTCCAATAAATTTGACAGCAAACCCTGGTTCTTTCTTTCCCAAAATCCTTTAAAATAAGACCCGTTGCAGATGGCACCCCAGCCAGACTGGCTGGCATCCGTATGAAGGAGGATCCATTCTGGTCCTACCAAACGAAAGACTCCTGGGCAGATTCTGAACTTGACTTGAACCCACCAATGTAGAGATCGTCTCAATATTTCTGGAAAAAGGAATTTATTGAGAGAGACTGCAAGTTTTCTTGAAGTTTTATAGAAAATGGCATTGAAAAAAACCAGGGGCGTATTTAAGGTTTGTTCTGCCCTAGGCACTCAAAATTCTGCTGCCCCCCCCCCCCCCCCCCCCAGGTTTTAGGCTGTTTTTCGGCCACACTATTTTTTGGTCAGAGAAGCCGCTGGAGCAGTACTTAATAAGGTATTTACCGAACAAATCTTTAAAGGGGTATCTGTTACGTTGCCATTTGTGACTTCAGACCCGTTTCCCTGCATGCATACCTGTACTCAGGGAGGGAGGAACCCTGTTGTACAGGATTGAACCTGAACTGTCCATTACAAGGAAAGTCAAGTGGTGGGTGTACAGTTTTTTCTTTTAAAGTTGTATGCTTTTTTACTACACCATCACTGTTGACAGGTTTCTACTTGTGCTTTATTCTTGTGTAAACACCCATTGTTATTTATTTCCTCTTGTTTTGTTTGACAATTACACACACACACACATATATATATATATATACATATACATCTATATATATATATATATACACACACACACATATATATATATATATATATATATATATATATACACAATTACACACACATATATATATCTCTATATATATATATATATATATATATATATATATATACACACACACACACACATATATATATATATATATATATATATACACAATTACACACACACACATATATATATATATATATATATATATATATATATATATATATATATATATATATATACAATTAAATAAACACATATAGCCAAATTGTTTTGAAGAAAATAAGGGGAGGAGAGTAAGGGAGGAAAATAAAAAGTTTCATATGAAATCAAAAGTTAAATAAATTACTGAAAAAGCACTTTATGCTGACTGTGACACTGGCAGCTGCAAACATAACTACAGTGAGGGTGTGTGTAGGTAAATAAAGAAAAATATGAGTATATATACTGTTTGATCAAAGTAACAGGTACTGTTATTTTACACACACAACTAGGCATATTAAAGGTTAATGCATAAATATTTATGCCTATACAACGACATGCTGGATCAGTCATCCCTTTTCCTTGCATTTCAGGTAGCCTAATGGGAAATAGTTTCCAAGTGTGAGGAAGCCAGAGTGACGGACACCTTGGTCCCTATAGCAATGGCATGCAAATGACAGATCATTTGTAACTGCCCTGCAAGCACTGGATCACCGCCGCCAGCTCCCCCTAATGCATGCAAAGTCTCCGGACGTCCTCTATTTATAGCACCCAGGGCTGCAGGCAGGTTACCCTAAATCCCAGCAAACACACAGCACGCCACACACACTACAATACCCCGTGTGCACACAGCTAGGGCTATTAGAATATTGAACGAGTCAGAACGACTTATTTGCAGAGTTGCTACCTGCTGCTCAAATTATCTTTATAACGCATGAGCGGCATGACTCAAGAAATACCCTATTTACTATTATATTATTTACATTGTCCCCAAGTGTACACATGTACTTTGCAGCACGTATCACATATTTAGATTGCTCATTTCTATTAAGATTGTACATTGAATAAATTAACCTCTGTCTTGATAGCTATAAGTATAAACTTATAGCCATCAAGTCAGAGGTTAATTTATTCAACGTATAATCTTAATAGAAATGAGCAATCTAACATATGTGATACGTGCTGCAAAGTACATGTGTACACTTGGGGAAGATGTAAATAATATAATAGTAAATAGGGTATTTCTTGAGTCATGCGAACAACCCCAGGCTGGATTGCTAAAGTGCACGGCCACTTTATAAGTTTTTTTACCTTAGTCTGACTCTGACAAGTGCTTCCTAAATTGAATCCGAATCCGTTCCACTGTCTCAGTCAGTCTGTATCCACAGAGCACTCTCGCCGGCGCCGCTCATACCCCCAGCCCTCCAAAGACAGTACTGCACATTTGAGAGTGCTCCTGCCCCTCCCCTCAGAAAAGTTCCCGGGCAAAAAAACCAATTTTTTTTTAATGTAAAATAACGAATTGTCTTGTCAAAATTGTAAAAAAAATGTTTTAATAACCCCACATATTTAGTGCAGTAGGGGACAAGTGCCGCCCCACAAAACCTGCCGCTATAGGCACCGGCCTTGTCGGCCTATGCGTTAACACGCCCCTGAAAAAAACACAACTTCCATCTTGCCCACTTCACAACATGGAACACCAAGGCCATATGTCCCAGTAATCTATTGACGGATTTGTCAATGCCTTGAACTTTCACAGATTCTGGAAATACTTTTTCTAAAACCTGAGGAGAGATACCAGACCTCAGAGTATTGAACAAGATTTTGAGATGGAATAAAAACATAATTTATGTAAGAACTTACCTGATAAATTAATTTCTTTCATATTGGCAAGAGTCCATGAGCTAGTAAAGTATGGGATATACAGGGAGTGCAGAATTATTAGGCAAGTTGTATTTTTGAGGATTAATTTTATTATTGAACAACAACCATGTTCTTAATGAACCCAAAAAACTAATTAATATCAAAGCTGAATAGATTTGGAAGTAGTTTTTAGTTTGTTTTTAGTTATAGCTATTTTAGGGGGATATGTGTGTGTGCAGGTGACTATTACTGTGCATAATTATTAGGCAACTTAACAAAAAACAAATATATTCCCATTTCAATTATTTATTTTTACCAGTGAAACCAATATAACATCTCAACATTCACAAATATACATTTCTGACATTCAAAAACAAAACAAATCAGTGACCAATATAGCCACCTTTCTTTGCAAGGACACTCAAAAGCCTGCCATCCATGGATTCTGTCAGTGTTTTGATCTGTTCACTATCAACATTGCGTGCAGCAGCAACCACAGCCTCCCAGACACTGTTCAGAGAGGTGTACTGTTTTCCCTCCTTGTAAATCTCACATTTCATGATGGACCACAGGTTCTTAATGGGGTTCAGATCAGGTGAACAAGAAGGCCATGTCATTAGATTTTCTTCTTTTATACCCTTTCTTGCCAGCCACGCTGTGGAGTACTTGGACGCGTGTGATGGAGCATTGTCCTGCATGAAAATCATGTTTTTCTTGAAGGATGCAGACTTCTTCCTGTACCACTGCTTGAAGGTGTCTTCCAGAAACTGGCAGTAGGACTGGGAGTTGAGCTTGACTCCATCCTCAACCCGAAAAGGCCCCACAAGCTCATCTTTGATGATACAGCCCAAACCAGTACTCAACCTCCACCTTGCTGGCGTCTGAGTCGGACTGGAGCTCTCTGCCCTTTACCAATCCAGCCACGGGCCCATCCATCTGGCCCATCAAGACTCACTCTCATTTCATCAGTCCATAAAACCTTAGAAAAATCAGTCTTGAGATATTTCTTGGCCCAGTCTTGACGTTTCAGCTTGTGTGTCTTGTTCAGTGGTGGTCGTCTTTCAGCCTTTCTTACCTTGGCCATGCCTCTGAGTATTGCACACCTCGTGCTTTTGGGCACTCCAGTGATGTTGCAGCTCTAAAATATGGCCAAACTGGTGGCAAGTGGCATCTTGGCAGCTGCACGCTTGACTTTTCTCAGTTCATGGGCAGTTATTTTGCGCCTTGGTTTTTCCACACGCTTCTTGCGACCCTGTTGACTATTTTGAATGAAACGCTTGATTGTTCGATGATCACGCTTCAGAAGCTTTGCAATTTTAAGAGTGCTGCATCCCTCTGCAAGATATCTCACTATTTTTGACTTTCTGAGCCTGTCAAGTCCTTCTTTTGACCCATTTTGCCAAAGGAAAGGAAGTTGTCTAATAATTATGCACACCTGATATAGGGTGTTGATGTCATTAGACCACACCCCTTCTCATTACAGAGATGCACATCACCTAATATGCTTAATTGGTAGTAGGCTTTCGAGCCTATACAGCTTGGAGTAAGACAACATGCATAAAGAGGATGATGTGGTCAAAATACTAATTTGCCTAATAATTCTGCACTCCCTGTACAATCCTACCAGGATGGGCAAAGTTTCCCAAACCTCATAATGCCTATAAATACACCTCTCACAGCACCCACAACTCAGTTTAATGAATAGTCAAGAAGTGAGTTGATAAAATGAGTAAAAAAAGCATACAAAAAGAGGAACTTGAAATATAATAGTGCTTTTATACAAAAAAACCATAACCACCATAAAAAAGGGTGGGTCTCATGGACTCTTGCCAATATGAAAGAAATTAATTTATCAGGTAAGTTCTTACATAAATTATGTTTTCTTTCATGTAATTAGCAAGAGTCCATTAACTAGTGACGTATGGGATAGAAATACCCAAGATGTGAAAGTCCACAGAAGAGTCACTAGAGAGGGAGGGGTAAAATAAAAACAGCTATTTCTGCTGAAAAAAATAAATCCATATAAAAAAATAAGTCTCTTACAAATTTCAAGAAAAAACTTAAATCATAAGCAGAAGAATCAAACTGAGACAGCTGCCTGAAAAACGTTTCTACCAAAGACTGCTTCAGAAGAAGCAAATACATCAAAATGGTAAAATTTAGTAAATGTATGCAAAGAAGACCAAGTTGCTGCTTTGCAAATCTGATCAACCGAAGCTTCATTCTTAAAAGCCCAAGAAGTGGCGACTGATCTAGCAGAATGAGCTGTAATTCTCTGAGGCGGAGACTGTCCAACCTCCAAATAAGCCTTGTGAATCAACAGCTTTAACCAAGATGCCAAAGAAATGGCAGAGGCTTTCTGACCTTTTCTAGGACCAGAAAAAACAACAAATAGACTAGAAGTCTTCCTGAAATCCTTAGTAGCTTTGACATTGTATTTCAAAGCTCTTAAAACATCCAAAGAATATAAAGATCTTTCAAGAGTATTCTTGGGATTAGGACACAAAGGAACAGCAATTTCCCTACTAATGTTGCTAGAATTCACAAACTTAGGAAGAAATTTAAACCAAGTCCGTAAAACAGCTTTATCCTGATGGAAAATCAGAAAAAGAGACTCACAAGAGAGAGCAGACAATTCAGGAACTCTTCTAGCTGAAGAGACAGCCAAAAGGAACACTTTCCAAGAAAGTAGTTTAATATGCACAGAATGCATAGGCTGCAAAGCCTTTGAAACCAAATTAAGACTCCAAGGAGGAGAAATTGATTTAATAACAGGCTTGATACGAACCAAAGCCTGAACAAAATAGTGAACGTCAGGAAGATTAGCAATCTTTCTATGAAATAAAACAGAAAGAGCAGAGATTTGTCCATTCAAAGTACTTGCAGGCAAACCTTTATCCAAACCATCCTGAAGAAACTGTAAAATTCTAGGAATTCTAAAAGAATGCTAAGAGAATTTATGGGAAGAACACCATGAAATATAGATTTTCCAAACCCGATAATAAATCTTCCTTGAAACAGACTTACGAGCCTATAGCAAACTATTAATCACAGAGTCAAAGAAATCTCTATGACTAAGCACTAAGCGTTCAATTTCCATACCTTCAAATTTAGCAATTTGAGATCCTGATGGAAAAACAGAAGGTCTGGTCTTAAAGGTTGGCAACTTGACATCCGGACAAGATCCGCAAACAAAAATCTATGAGGCCATGCTGGTGCTATCAGAAACACATGTGATTGTTCCATTATGATCTTGGAGATCACGCTTGGAAGAAGTACTAGAGGCAGAAAAAAGGAAGCAGGTTGGTAAAACCAAGGAATTGCTAACGCATTTACCGTCTCCACCTGAGGATCCCTGGACCTGGAAAGGTACCTGGGAAGCTTCTCGTTTAGATGGGAAGCCATTAGATCTATTTCGGGAAGACCCCACATCTGTACAATCTGACAAAATACATCTGGATGGAGAGACCACTCCCCTGGATGTAAAGTCTGACGGCTGAGATAATCCGCTTCCCAATTGTCTACACCTGGGATATGTATCGCAGAAATTAGACAGGAGCTGGATTCCGCCCAATAAAGTATCCAAGATACTTCTTTCATGACTAAAGGACTGCGAGTCCCACCCTGATGATTGACATATGCCACAGTTGTGATATAGTCTGTCTGAAAACGAATGAATGATTCTCTCTTTAATAGAGGTCAAGCCTGAAGAGCCCTGAAAAAAGCACAGAGTTCAAAAATATTAATTGGTAACCTCGCCTCTTGAGGATTCCAAACCCCTTGTGCTGTCAGAGACCCCCAGACAGCTCCCCAATCTGTGAGACTTGCATCTGTTGAAATCACAGTCCAGGAAGGACGAACAAAGAGGCCCCTTGAATAATCCGATGATGGTCTAACCACCAAGTCAGAGAGAGTTTAGTGTTGGGATTTAAGAATATCACTTGTGATATCCGAGTATAATCCCTGCACCATTGATTCAGCATGCAAAGCTGCAGAGGCCTCATATGAAAACGAGCAAAGGGGATCGCGTCCGATGCTGCCTAAAACATCTATGCACATAGCCACTGAAGGAAATGATCGCTACTGAAGGTTTCGACAGGCTGAAACCAATTTTATTCGTCTCTTGTCTGTTAAATACAGAGTCAAGGACACTGAATTTATCTGGAAAAGGTGACCCTTGTCTGAGGAATCAAGAAACTCTTTGGTAAATTGATCCTCCAACCAAGTCTTTGAAGAAACAACACTAGCTGATTCATGTGAGATTCTGCTAAATGAAAAGATTGAGCCAGTACAAAGATATTGTCCAAATAAGGAAACACTGCAATATCCTGCTCTCTGATTACAGATAGAAGGGCACCGAGAACCTTCGAAAAGATTATTGGAGCTGTCGCTTGGCCAAATGGAAGAGCGACAAATTGGTAATGCTTGTCTAGAAAAGATAATCTCAGAAACCGATAGTGGTCTGGATGAATCGGAATGTGAAGATATGCATCCTGTAAGTATTTTGTGGACATATAATGCCCTTGCTGAACCAAAGGCAGAATAGTCCTTGTAGTCACCATCTTGAAAGGTGGGACCCTTACAAAATGATTCAAAAACTTCAGATCCAGAACTGGTCTGAATGAATTTTCCTTCTTCTGGAAAATGAACAGATTTGAATACAAACCCAGACCCTGTTCCAGAAGTGGAACTGGAACAATTCCCCCTGAAAGCTCCAGATCTGAAACAAACTTCAGAAAGGCCTGAGCTTTCACAGGATTTATTGGAACGTGAGAGAGAAAATCTTCTCACAGGAGGTCTTATTCTGAAACCTATTCGATACCCCTGAAAGACAATATTCTGAATCGAATGATTCTGAATGGAACCTGCCCAAACGTCTTGAAATAATTTCAATCTGCCCCCCACCAGTAGAACTGGAATGAGGGCCGCACCTTCATGCAGTCTTGGGGGCTGGTTTGGTTTCTTATAAGGCTTGGAATTATTCCAACTTGAAGATGGCTTCCAATTGGAGCCAGAATCCTTAGGGGAAGGAGGGGTTTTCTGTTCTCTATTATGACGAAAGGAACAAAACCGATTAGAAGCTTTAGATTTACCCTTAGATTTTTTATCTTGGGGCATAAAAACTCCCTTCCCAGTAATAGTGGAAATAATAGAATCCAACTGAGACCCAAATAAATTATTACCCTGGAATGATAGAGATAGTAACCTAGATTTAGATATCATGTCAGCATTCCATGATTTGAGCCATAACGCTCTTCAAGCTAAAATAGACATAGATTTAACATCAATCTTGATGAAATAAAAAAAACATCACAGATAAAATAATCAGCATGTAGAAGCAAATGAACAATGCTATACAAATCAGTATTTTTTTCCCGTTGTGCTAAGCTATCCAACCAAAAAGTCGATGCAGCCGCAACATCAGCCATAGAAATGGCAGGTCTGAGAATATAGTCAGAATGTAAATAAGCTTTCCTTAGATAAGATTCAATTTTCCTATCTAAAGGATCTTTAAAAGAAGTACTATCTTCCATAGGAATAGTAGTACGCTTGGCAAGAGTAGAAATAGCCCCATCAACCTTAGGGACCTTTTCCCAAAACTCTAATTTAGCCACTGGCAAAGGATACAACCTTTTAAACCTTGAAGAAGGAACAAAAGCAGTACCAGGCTTAGACCATTCTTTAGTAATCACATCAGAAATAGCATCAGGAACAGGGAAAACCTCAGGAGTAATCACAGGAGATTTATATACAGAATTTAAATGTTTACTGGATTTGTTATTAAGAGGACTCCTCAATATCCAAAGGAATCAATACTTCTTTCAACAAAGAATGAATATACTCAATCTTAAAAACATAATTTATGTAAGAACTTACCTGATAAATTCATTTCTTTCATATTAGCAAGAGTCCATGAGCTAGTGCTGTATGGGATATACATTCCTACCAGGAGGGGCAAAGTTTCCCAAACCTCAAAATGCCTACAAATACACCCCTCACCACACCCACAAATCAGTTTAACGAATAGCCAAGAAGTGGGGTGATAAGAAAAAAGTGCGAAAGCATATAAAATAAGGAATTGGAATAATTGTGCTTTATACAAAAAAATCATAACCACCACAAAAAAGGGCGGGCCTCATGGACTCTTGCTAATATGAAAGAAATGAATTTATCAGGTAAGTTCTTACATAAATTATGTTTTCTTTCATGTAATTAGCAAGAGTCCATGAGCTAGTGACGTATGGGATAATGACTACCCAAGATGTGGATCTTTCCAAGCAAGAGTCACTAGAGAGGGAGGGATAAAATAAAGACAGCCAATTCCTGCTGAAAATAATCCACACCCAAAATAAAGTTTAATGAAAAACATAAACAGAAGATTCAAACTGAAACCGCTGCCTGAAGTACTTTTCTACCAAAAACTGCTTCAGAAGAAGAAAATACATCAAAATGGTAGAATTTAGTAAAAGTATGCAAAGAGGACCAAGTTGCTGCTTTGCAAATCTGATCAACCGAAGCTTCATTCTTAAACGCCCAGGAAGTAGAAACTGACCTAGTAGAATGAGCTGTAATCCTTTGAGGCGGAGTTTTACCCGACTCGACATAGGCATGATGAATTAAAGATTTCAACCAAGATGCCAAAGAAACGGCAGAAGCTTTCTGGCCTTTTCTAGAACTGGAAAAGATAACAAATAGACTAGAAGTCTTTCGGAAAGACTTAGTAGCTTCAACATAATATTTCAAAGCTCTAACAACATCCAAAGAATGCAACGATTTCTCCTTAGAATTCTTAGGATTAGGACATAATGAGGGAACCACAATTTCTCTACTAATGTTGTTGGAATTCACAACCTTAGGTAAAAATTCAAAAGAAGTTCGCAACACCGCCTTATCCTGATGAAAAATCAGAAAAGGAGACTCACAAAAAAGAGCAGATAATTCAGAGACTCTTCTGGCAGAAGAGATCGCCAAAAGGAACAAAACTTTCCAAGAAAGTAATTTAATGTCCAATGAATGCATGGGTTCAAAAGGAGGAGCTTGAAGAGCCCCCAGAACCAAATTCAAACTCCAAGGAGGAGAAATTGACTTAATGACAGGTTTTATACGAACCAAAGCTTGAACAAAACAATGAATATCAGGAAGATTAAGAACAGAAAGAGCAGAGATTTGTCATTTCAAAGAACTTGCGGATAAACCTTTATCTAAACCATCCTGAAGAAACTGTAAAATTCTCGGAATTCTAAAAGAATGCCAAGAAAAAAGATGAGAAAGACACCAAGAAATATAAGTCTTCCAGACTCTATAATATATCTCTCTAGATACAGATTTACGAGCCTGTAACATAGTATTAATCACAGAGTCAGAGAAACCTCTTTGACCAAGAATCAAGCGTTCAATCTCCATACCTTTAAATTTAAGGATTTGAGATCCTGATGGAAAAAAGGACCTTGCGACAGAAGGTCTGGTCTTAGCGGAAGAGTCCACGGATGGCAAGAGGCCATCCGGACAAGATCCGCATACCAAAACCTGTGAGGCCATGCCGGAGCTACCAGCAGAACAAACGAGCATTCCTTCAGAATCTTGGAGATTACTCTTGGAAGAAGAACTAGAGGCAGAAAGATATAGGCAGGATGATACTTCCAAGGAAGTGATAATGCATCCACTGCTTCCGCCTGAGGATCCCGGGATCTGGACAGATACCTGGGAAGTTTCTTGTTTAGATGAGACGCCATCAGATCTATTTCTGGAAGCTCCCACATTTGAACAATCTGAAGAAATACCTCTGGGTGAAGAGACCATTCACCCGGATGCAACGTTTGGCGACTGAGATAATCCGCTTCCCAATTGTCTATACCTTAGATATGAACCGCAGAGATTAGACAGGAGCTGGATTCCGCCCAAACCAGAATTCGAGAAACTTCTTTCATAGCCAGAGGACTGTGAGTCCCTCCTTGATGATTGATGTATGCCACAGTTGTGACATTGTCTGTCTGAAAACAAATGAACGATTCTCTCTTCAGAAGAGGCCAAAACTGAAGAGCTCTGAAAATTGCACGGAGTTCCAAAATATTGATCGGTAATCTCACCTCCTGAGATTCCCAAACTCCTTGTGCCGTCAGAGATCCCCACACAGCTCCCCAACCTGTAAGACTTGCATCTGTTGAAATTACAGTCCAGGTCGGAAGAACAAAAGAAGCCCCATGAATTAAACGATGGTGATCTGTCCACCACATTAGAGAGTGTCGTACAATCGGTTTTAAAGATATTAATTGAGATATCTTTGTGTAATCCCTGCACCATTGATTCAGCATACAGAGCTCAAGAGGTCGCATGTGAAAACGAGCAAAGGGGATCGCGTCCGATGCAGCAGTCATAAGACCTAGAATTTCCATGCATAAGGCTACCGGGGAATGATTGTGACTGAAGGTTTCGACAAGCTGAAATCAATTTTAGACGTCTCTTGTCTGTCAAAGACAGAGTCATGGACACTGAATCTATCTGGAAACCCAGAAAGGTTACCCTTGTCTGAGGAGTCAATGAACTTTTTAGTGAATTGATCCTCCAACCATGATCTTGAAGAAACAACACAAGTCGATTCGTATGAGATTCTGCTAAATGTAAAGACTGAGCAAGTACCAAGATATCGTCCAAATAAGGAAATACCACAATACCCTGTTCTCTGATTACAGACAGAAGGGCACCGAGAACCTTTGTAAAAATTCTTGGAGCTGTAGCTAGGCCAAACGGCAGAGCCACAAACTGGTAATGCTTGTCCAGAAAAGAGAATCTCAGGAACTGATAATGATCTGGATGAATCGGAATATGCAGATATGCATCCTGTAAATCTATTGTGGACATATAATGCCCTTGTTGAACAAAAGGCAAGATAGTCCTTACAGTTACCATTTTGAACGTTGGTATCCTTACATAACGATTCAATATTTTTAGATCCAGAACTGGTCTGAAGGAATTCTCCTTCTTTGGTACAATGAAGAGATTCGAATAAAACCCCAGCCCCTGTTCCAGAACTGGAACTGGCATAATTACTCCAGCCAACTCTAGATCTGAAACACATTTCAGAAATGCTTGAGCTTTCACTGGATTTACTGGGACACGGGAAAGAAAAAATCTCTTTGCAGGAGGTCTTATCTTGAAGCCAATTCTGTACCCTTCTGAAACAATGTTCTGAATCCAAAGATTGTGAACAGAATTGATCCAAATTTCTTTGAAAAAACATAACCTGCCCCCTACCAGCTGAGCTGGAATGAGGGCCACACCTTCATGTGGACTTAGAAGCTGGCTTTGCTTTTCTAGAAGGCTTGGATTTATTCCAGACTGGAGATGGTTTCCAAACTGAAACTGCTCCTGAGGATGAAGGATCAGGCTTTTGTTCTTTGTTGAAACGAAAGGAAGGAAAACGATTATTAGCCCTGTTTTTACCCTTAGATTTTTTATCCTGTGGTAAAAAAGTTCCTTTCCCACCAGTAACAGTTGAGATAATAGAATCCAACTGAGAACCAAATAATTTGTTACCCTGGAAAGAAATGGAAAGTAGAGTCGATTTAGAAGACATATCAGCATTCCAAGTTTTAAGCCATAAAGCTCTTCTAGCTAAAATAGCTAGAGACATAAACCTGACATCAACTCTGATAATATCAAAAATGGCATCACAGATAAAATTATTAGCATGTTGAAGAAGAATAATAATATTATGAGAATCATGATCTGTTACTTGTTGCGCTAAAGTTTCCAACCAAAAAGTTGAAGCTGCAGCAACATCAGCCAATGATATAGCAGGTCTAAGAAGATTACCTGAACACAGATAAGCTTTTCTTAGAAAGGATTCAATTTTCCTATCTAAAGGATCCTTAAAGGAAGTACCATCTGACGTAGGAATAGTAGTACGTTTAGCAAGGGTAGAAATAGCCCCATCAACTTTAGGGATTTTGTCCCAAAATTCTAATCTGTCAGACGGCACAGGATATAATTGCTTAAAACGTTTAGAAGGAGTAAATGAATTACCCAAATTATTCCATTCTCTGGAAATTACTTCAGAAATAGCACCAGGAACAGGAAAAACTTCTGGAATAACCACAGGAGATTTAAAGACCTTATCTAAACGTTTAGATCTAGTATCAAGAGGACCAGAATCCTCAATCTCTAAAGCAATTAGTACTTCTTTAAGTAAAGAACGAATAAATTCCATTTTAAATAAATATGAAGATTTATCAGCATCAACCTCTGAGACAGAATCCTCTGAACCAGAAGAGTCAATAGAATCAGAATGATGATGTTCATTTAAAAATTCATCTGTATAAAGAGAAGTTTTAAAAGATTTTTTATGTTTACTAGAAGGAGGAATAACAGACATAGCCTTCTTGATGGATTCAGAAACAAAATCTCTTATGTTATCAGGAACATTCTGAACATTAGATGTTGATGGAACTGCAACAGGTAATGGTACATTACTAAAGGAAATATTATCTGCATTAACAAGTTTGTCATGACAATTAATACAAACAACAGCTGGAGGAACAGCTACCAAAAGTTTACAGCAGATACACTTAGCTTTGGTAGTTCCAGCACCAGACAGCGATTTTCCTGAAGTATCTTCTGACTCAGATGCAACGTGAGACATCTTGCAATATGTAAGAGAAAAAACAACATATAAAGCAAAATTGATCAAATTCCTTAAATGACAGTTTCAGGAATGGGAAAAAATGCCAAGGAACAAGCTTCTAGCAACCAGAAGCAAAGAAAAATGAGACTTAAATAATGTGGAGACAAAAGCAACGCCCATATTTTTTTAGCGCCAAATAAGACGCCCACATTATTTGGTGCCTAAATGCTTTTGGCGCCAAAAATGACACCACGTCCGGAACGCCGACATGTTTGGCGCAAAAGAACGTCAAAAATGACGCAACTTCCGGCGACACGTATGATGCCGGAAACAGAAAAGATTTTTTGCGCCAAAAAAGTCCACGCCAAGAATGACGCAATAAAATGAAGCATTTTCAGCCCCCGCGAGCCTAACAGCCCACAGGGAAAAAAGTCAAATTTTTAAGGTAAGAAAAATAATTGATTCAAGTGCATTATCCCAAATATGAAACTGACTGTCTGAAAATAAGGAATGTTGAACATCCTGAGTCAAGGCAAATAAATGTTTGAATACATATATTTAGAACTTTATTAAAAAAAGTGCCCTACCATAGCTTAGAGTGTCACAGAAAATAAGACTTACTTACCCCAGGACACTCATCTACATGTTTGTAGAAAGCCAAACCAGTACTGAAACGAAAATCAGCAGAGGTAATGGTATATATATATAAGAGTATATCGTCGATCTGAAAAGGGAGGTAAGAGATGAATCTCTACGACCGATAACAGAGAACCTATGAAATAGACCCCGTAGAAGGAGATCACTGCATTCTAAATAGGCAATACTCTCCTCACATCCCTCTGACATTCACTGCACGCTGAGAGGAAAACCGGGCTCCAACCTGCTGCAGAGCGCATATCAACGTAGAATCTAGCACAAACTTACTTCACCACCTCCATAGGAGGCAAAGTTTGTAAAACTGATTTGTGGGTGTGGTGAGGGGTGTATTTGTAGGCATTTTGAGGTTTGGGAAACTTTGCCCCTCCTGGTAGGAATGTATATCCCATACGTCACTAGCTCATGGACTCTTGCTAATTACATGAAAGAAAAGATAAGTTGATTTATCAACGTCAATGTCTGAAGTAGGATCCTCATCAGAGGTGGAAATACCAGTATGTTGTCGGTCATTACAAAATTCATCAGTTTCAAAAGACCTTTTACGTTTATTAGAAGGCAGAATAGCAGACATAGCCTTCTGTATTGCATCAGCAATATAATTTTTCATATCAACAGGGATATCATGTACATTAGAAGTTGAGGGAACAACAGATACTGTACTAGTACTAATAGAAACATTTTTGGCATGCAAAAGCTTATCAACTACAGCCGGAGATATTGTCTCCGCTAGCTTACAACAGATTCACTTAGCTTTGGTAGAACTGTGTTCAGGCAGCATGGTTCCTACAGCAGCTTCTGAGAAAGGATCAGATTGAGACATACATACAACTATAAAAATCAATAGGCGATACTCTCTTCACATCCCTCTGACAAACACTGTACTCTCAGAGGAATTGGGCTTCAGAATGCTTAGAAGCGCTTATTATAGAAGAAATCAGAAAAACTAAGCACAAACTTACTTCACCACCTCCATAGGAGGCAAAGTTTGTAAAACTGAGTTGTGGGTGTGGTGGGAGGTGTATTTATAGGCATTTTGAGGTTTGGGAAACTTTGCCTCTCCTGGTAGGATTGTATATCCCATAAGTCACTAGCTCATGGACTCTTGCCAATTACATGAAAGAAATTCTGGAAGTTTATCAGCCACCCATGATTTTGTAGGAACTGAAGCAAAACCTCTCTGGGCATATTCACTTACTCCAAGGAATTTATCATAAGGAAAATATATTATAGTAATAATAGTCACACATACCTTATATCACAAACAGATGTCCCCTGACCAGCTGCAGCTTGTAAGGAATTCTCCATTTTATACATCGCTTCAAAGTGATATGGTACAATAAAGTACATATAATGTCACAACTTCCCATAAAACAGGCCAGAAAGGAGCTATAAAACTCACTTAGAGCTCCGCAATCTTTATGTGGAAAAAGCAAGCGCACCATATGGACCGATTCTGGCAGAACAGATAAAGACAATAAGGGAAATATGAGATACAAAAATATTCCCATAGGGTGCTCTTCCTAGCTACAAGTCCTAAAGCCAGAATAGTCAAGACATATAATATGAACCGCACATTATATCTAAATATGGCACAATACAAAACAATGCACAAAAAAGTCCTTAACATCCAATAAGGTGCAGCACACTGTCAAAAGGGTGGTCAGTTCCTGGTGATGAATGATCTGGAGAGAAGAAAAACACAGAGGCGCCAATATGGCCTAGTAACGTCTATACAGGGGATTATTCAATGTGATATAGATGGGTACTCAAAAGGATAAAGCACCCAATGGTGCAGATGGAGCAGACTGGATCAATTGGCAGTGGTCCAGCTCACTGTGTGCCAGCAATTCAAACACTCTAAAGTGGACAAGTATGGCATCCGTTCCTATGAGTGATAAAACACAGCTACCATAGCCTAGTACAGTGTAAACAGGCAAAAATCACATTTGATGGTCACACTTACAAGAATCAGCGCACCTCCAGGTGCAATAATCGCAAGTTGGGACCTCTTAGTCGCACAGTAGACTGTGCTCAGGCGTTTATGAAATCCACTCACCAGCCACACAATATAAAAATCCCAGGAAGCAGCAAGTATATCATAAAAGCAACATTTTATTAAAACAAAGCAACGCGTTTCTCAGCCCCTCCAAGGCTGTTTCCTCAGGCTATACAATAAAAATAAGAATTGATACACTTGCTATATAAACCCTTTCTCTTCCTGTGATAGGTTAATTGAGACAGGTCCACCCCCCTTAATCCCCACACCACAGATTTTTTTTAGGTTTAAAAAAGGGGGGTAGGTCTGTCTAAATTAACCTATCACAGGAACAGGAAGATGAACTATCAGCTGTGTAAAGGCCATGATGTGGTTGTCAATGAAGATTTTCACACAGATGGTGTGGGGATTAAGGGGGTGGGTCTGTCTCAATTAACCTATCACAGGAGTGGATTTCATCAACGCCTGAGCACAGTCTACTGGGCGACTAAGAGGTCCCAGCTTGCGATTATTGCACCTGGAAGTGCGCTGATTCTTGTAAGTGTAACCATCAAATGTGATGTTTGCCTATTTACACTGTACTAGGCTATGGTAGCTGTGTTTTATCACTCATAGGAACGGATGCCATACTTGTTGTCCACTTAATAGAGTGTTCGAATTGCTGGCACACAGTGAGCTGGACCACTGCCAATTGATCGAGTCTGCTCCATCTGCACCATTGGGTGCGTTATCCTTGTGAGCACCCATCTATATCACATTCAATAATCCCCTGTATAGACGTTACTAGGCCATATTAGCGCCTCTGTGTTTTTCTTCTCTCCAGAACAGATAAAGAACAGCGCAACAGAAGACCCATGCCGACTCTGAATGACGAGCGGCTGCGCACACCAGAAATAGCCTTCAGACGAGATCCCCATGACGTCAAGGGATGATGACGTAACAATCAATATGGCGGCCCACACAAGGGAGTTCCAGATAGAGGATTCGCTGCCACAAGCCACACCAGCGATTCTGGATCGAAGATGTAGTGGTGCACCAACCGGTAAGGTAAGTATACCCAGGGGAAATAAGAGAAAGCTGACGGGGACTCAAAAAGAAAAAAGTAAATTTATGCTTACCTGATAAATTAATTTCTTTTACGATATGACGAGACCACGGATTTCATCCTTACTTGTGGGATATTTACCTCCTGCTAACAGGAAGTGTCAAAGAGCACCACAGCAGAGCTGTATATATAGCCCCTCCCTTCCCCTCCACCCTCACTCATTCGGCCAAAGGTATAGGAAGAGAAAAGGAAAGGCTAAAAGGTGCAGAGGTGACTGAAGTTTACAAAAAATAAAAATAAAAACCATCTTAAAAAGAACAGGGTGGGCCGTGGACTCGTCATATCGTAGAAGAAATTAATTTATCAGGTAAGCATAAATTTACTTTTCTTTTACAAATATATGATGAGTCCACGGATTTCATCCTTACTTGTGAAAAACCAATACCAAAGCAAAAGGACACGGATGAAAGGGAGGGACAAGACAGGAACCTAAACAGAAGGCACCACTGCTTGAAGAACATTTCTCCCAAAAATAGCCTCAGAAGAAGCAAAATCTGTTCAACAGATGCATCGTTTGTGGAAGCCACTGCCCTAGTAGAATGAGCCGTAATTCTTTCAGGAGGCTGCTGTCCAGCAGTCTCATATGCCAGGCGGATGATACTTCTCAACCAAAAAGAAAGCGGTAGCCGTAGGCTCCTTCTTAGAAGAAGGGTTAGGACATAAGGAAGGAACAACAATTTCCTGAATAATATTCTTATTTGAAACAACCTTAGGAAGAAATCCAGGTTTGGTACGCAAAACCACTTTATCAAAATGAAAAATGAGATAAGGAGAATCACACTGTAGCGCTGAAAGCTCAGAAACTCTTCGAGCAGAAGAAATAGCAACTAAAAACAGAACTTTCCAAGATAACAATTTGATATCCATGGAATGCATGGGTTCAAATGGAACCCCTTGAAGAACTCGAAGAACTAAATTCAAACTCCAGGGAAGAGTAATGGGTCTAAATACAGGCTTAATTCTAGATAGAGCCTGACAAAAAGACAGAACATCTGGCACATTTGCCAAACGTTTGTGAAACAGAATTGACAAAACTGAAATTTGTCCCTTTAAGGAACTTGCTGATAACCCTTTCTCCAATTCTTCTTGGAGAAAAGACAGAATCCTGGGAATCCTAACTTTACTCCATGAGTAACCCTTGGATTCACACCAATAAAGATATTTACGCTATATCTTACGATAGATTTTTCTAGTGACAGGCTTTCTAGCCTGAATCAAAGTATTGATGACCGAATCAGAGAATCCTCGCTACGATAAAATCAAGCGTTCAATCTCCACGCAGTAAGCAGCAGAGAAATTAGATTTGGATGTTGGAAACGACCTTGAATGAGAAGGTCCTGTTTCAATGGAAGTTTCCACGGTGGCAGAGAAGACATGTCCACTAGATTCGCATACCAAGTCCTGCGTGGCCACGCAGGCGCCATCAGGATCACTGAAGCTCTCTCCTGTTTGATTCGAGCAATCACGCGTGGGAGAAGAGGAAACGGTGGAAACACATAAGCAAGGCTGAACAACCAAGGCACTGCCAAGGCATTTATCAGTTCGGCCTGAGGATCCCTTGACCGGGGATCCATATCTTGGAAGCTTGGCATTCTGTCGAGATGCCATCAGATCCAATTCCGTTCTGCCCCATCTGAGAATCAATGAGGCAAATACCTCTGGGTGAAGTTCCCACTCCCCCGGATGAAAAGTCTGTCGACTTAGAAAATCCGCTTCCCAGTTCTCTACTCCTGGGATGTAGATCGCTGACAGATGACAAGAGTGGGCCTCCGCCCAATGGATTATCTTGGATACTTCTATCATCGCTAAGGAACTCCTTGTTCCCCCCTGATGATTGATATAAGCCACAGTCGTGATGTTGTCCGACTAGAATCTGATGAATTTGGCCGAAGCCAACTGAGGCCACGCCTGAAGCACATTGAATATTGCTCTCAGTTCCAGAATATTGATTGGAAGTAGAGACTCCACCTGAGTCCAAACACCCTGAGCCTTCAGGGAGTTCCAAACTGCACACCAGCCCAGAAGGCTGGCATCAGTTGTCACTATCACCCACAAGGGTCTGCGGAAACAAGTCCCCTGGGACAGATGATCCAGCGACAACCACCAAAGAAGAGAGTTTCTAGTCTCTTGATCCAGTTTTATCTGAGGAGATAAATCCGCATAATCCCAATTCCACTGTCCGAGAATGCACAGTTGCAGTGGTCTGAGATGAAAGCAAGCAAACGGAACAATGTCCATTGCCGCTACCATTAATCCAATTACCTCCATACACTAAGCCACTGATGGCCGAGGAATGGACTGAAGTGCTCGGCAAGTATTTAGAATCTTTGATTTTCTGACCTCTGTCAGAAACATTTTCATGGCTACCGAGTCTAAAGGAATCCTTGTCTGTGGAACAAGTGAACTCTTCTCTATGTTCACCTTCCAACCGTGAGTTCTCAGGAAAGACAACACTATGTCCATGTGAGATTTTGTCAGTTGATATGTTGACGCCTGTATTAGAATATCGTCCAGATAAGGCGCCACTGCTATGCCTTGCGGTCTGACCACCGCCAAAAGAGACCCTAGAACCTTTGTGATGATTCTGGGTGCTGTGGCCAACCCGAAGGGAAGAGCCACAAATTGATAATGTTTGTCCAGGAAGGGAAACCTTAGAAACTGATGATGATCCTTATGGATAGGAATATGAAGGTAAGCATCCTTCAAGTCCACGGTAGTCATATATTGACCCTCCTGGTTCATTGGTAAAATTGTTCGTATAGTCTCCATCTTAAACGATGGGACTCTGAGAAATTTGTTTAGACACTTGAGGTCTAAGATGGGTCTGAAAGTGCCCTCTTTTTTGGGAACCACAAATAGATTTGAGTAAAACCCCTGTCCTTGTTCTAATTTTGGAACTGGACAAATTACTCCCATGGTAACAAGGTCTTTGACAGAGCGTAATAACGCCTCTCTTTTTATCTGGTCTGCAGATAATTTTGAAAGATGAAACCTCCCTCTTGGGAGAAAATCCTTGAAATCCAACTGATAACCATGGGTCACTATTTCTGAACATCTCTTGCCCAAGCCTGGGCAAAGAAAGAAAGTCTGCCCCCTACTAGATCCAGGCCCGGATCGGGGGCCACTCCTTCATGCTGTCTTAGTAGCAGCAAGCTTCTTAGATTGTTTACCTTTATTCCAATTTTGGTTGAGTCTCTAGACTGACTTAGATTGGGTAAAATTCCCTTCTTGCTTTGTGGAGGAAGAGAAAGTAGAAGGTCCTCCCTTAAAATTCGGAAAGAAACGAAAATTATTCTGTTTACCCCTCATCTTCACAGACTTATCCTGAGGTAGGGCATGGCCTTTACCTCCTGTAATGTCAGAAATGATTTCCTTCAATTCTGGCCTGAAAAGGGTCTTACCTTTAAAGGGAATAGCTAAAAGCTTATGTTTTGATGACACATCAGCAGACCAAGATTTGAGCCACAATGCTCTACATGCTAAAATAGAAAATCCTGCATTTTTCGCCGCTAATTTAGCAATTTGAAAAGCGGCATCAGTAATAAAATAATTAGCTAACTTGAGAGCCTTAATT
Source organism: Bombina bombina (assembly GCF_027579735.1). Classification (NCBI taxonomy): domain Eukaryota; kingdom Metazoa; phylum Chordata; class Amphibia; order Anura; family Bombinatoridae; genus Bombina; species Bombina bombina. Next base: position 288,484,319 of record NC_069500.1, read on the forward strand.
CTATCCAAAATATCATCTAACAGAGTCTCAACCTTCAGGGACTCTTCCAGAGCTTTAAACCAAAAAGCTGCTGCAGTAGTTACTGGAACAATGCAAGCAGTAGTTTGTAAAAGAAAACCCTGATTAATAAACAATTTCTTTAGGAGATCCTCTAATTTTTTATCCATAAGGTCTTTGAAAGCACAACTGTCCTCAATGGGTATAGTTGTACGTTTAGCCAGATCCCTCCACCTTAGGGACCGTTTGCCATAAGTCCCTAATGGTGTCTGATACAGGAAACATTTTCTTAAAAGTAGGAGGGGGAGAAAATGGTATACCTGGTCTATCCCATTCCTTCTTAATAATTTCCTAAATTCTTTTAGGAAACAGAAAAACATCAGTATAAGTAAACACTTCTAGATATTTGTCCATATTACACAATTTCTCTGGTGGTATCATAATAGGATCACAATCATCCAGAGTCGCTAAGACCTCCCGAAGCAACAGACGGAGGTGTTCAAGCTTCAATTTAAAGGACATAACGTCCGAATCTATCTGAGGTAACACATTCCCAGAGTCTGAAATTTCTCCCTCAGACAGCAATTCCCTGACCCCCAAATCAGAACACTGTGAGGGTACATCGGAAATAGCTAATAAAATATTAGAGGATTCAGTATTTACATTAATACCTGACCTACTGCGTTTACCCTGCAACACTGGTAATTTAGATAATACCTCCGTAAGGGTAGTTGACATAACTGCAGCCATCACCTGCAGAGTAAAGGAATTAGATGCACTAGAGGTACTTGGCTTCGCTTATGTGGGCGTTAAAGGTTGTGACACTTGGGGAGAATTGGATGGCATAACCTGATTTTCTTCAAATTGAGAATCATCCTTTGGCACACTATCTTGACCTAAAATATGGTCTTTACAATGTAAGGCCCTTTTAGTACAAGAAGTACACAATGTAAGAGGGGGTTCCACAATAGCTTCTAAACACATAGAACAATGAGAATCCTCAATGTCAGACATGTTGAACAGACTAATACAGGCCACAAAAGTCGTTTAAACACTTTATTTATTGCTTTAAATAAAACTTTGAAAAACGTGTACTGCGCCTTTAAGAAAGAAAGTGAACAATTTTTCCAAAACTGCTTAAATAACACTAATTTGCTACCAAAATTCACTAAAACTAATTGGTATATCCAAAAATTATTGCACCCTATGAGAAAGGTGAAAAATAAGACACTAAAGTGAAAAATATATCAGTTTACATAAAAACACCCTCTGCACCTCGCCACAGCACTGCTGTGGCGCCTACTTGCCCCCAGGGTACTTTGAAATGAATAGCCAACCCTCCAAGCCAGAGACTACTGTCCAGGAGCAACCGAAGTTACTGCTTGCTGCTCCTCTGTCAGAAGGAAATGCGCATCTGAGTGCGCGAAGACAAGCCCCGCCCCTTATGGCCGAAGTTGGAGTAGGCCCAAACACAACCGCATGGGAAGCGGTTTATCATACAACTAAGTGGAACACACCCAAAACACTTCCAGCAAGACATGATGGAAACCCCCCCCCAAAAAAACAGCTCAATCGTTTAACTGCTTAATGATGTAGTCCTTATGCCTCTCCCAGAGTGTAATATCGTGCCCTTATGTCAGAAATACAAAATAATAATAAAAGGAATTTCAGTAACACCCTTCTGTAAAACAGGTCTACTGCATACCCCATTCCCATATAGGGAAATAAATGCCAGCCAGTTCTGATATATTAAGTCTCTTCAGAAATAAAAAGGCTGCACATACCTTAATGCTGCTTGTAGCATGAAACTGGTCTCCACACTGAAGATGTCTCATGTGTTACCTTCAGAAGTCTTGTAGGGACCAGCGTGGATCTTAGTTACAACTGCTAAGATCATTAACCTCAGGGCAGAAATCTTCTTCCATAACCCCCTGAGGAAAATAGTACTCACCGGTACCATTTAAAATAAAAAACTTCTTGGTTGAAGAAAATAAAACTAGCACCTCACGTTACCTCTTCCTAGTATAACACAGGCAAAGAGAATGACTGAGGGTGGAGGGGAAGGGAGGGGCTATATATAAAGCTCTGCTGTGGTGCTCTTTGCCACTTCTTGTTTGCAGGAGGTTAATATCCCACAAGTAAGGATGGAATCCGTGGACTCGTCATATCTTTGTAAAAGAAATACATTTGCAGAGATGGAATCCTAATTCTGCCCACCAAATAGCTGGACCTAACTAGGAGGAGGAGGGGGTGTTATTTGTGGGTTACCTTTATACAGGTAACTAGGTGAGTGGGCAGCTCTGTCCACACCCCTTTGGGGAGGGGTTCTCACTTGTAGGTATTACTAACAGGGAGGGCAAAGATAATACCATTGTATTGCTACAAAAGGGGTTGAATTTCAATTCACACATATAAATTGTATTGTTATTCAAATACTGTGCAAAGGTATCATTTACATTACACCTTCAATGTAGACGACGATGCCGCTTTTAAAATCCAACCAAAATCAGAGAAGCTTTGCTTCCTACAGAGAAGTATAGTAAAACACCTTTTGGCAAGACTGCCTTCACACATTGATTTCGCCCCTTTATAAAAATTTGACGGCAAATCTTGATATCAAGACAAATACTTATTTTGGACTTGCTGTGGACATATCGGCACCTAATTTTTCTCCTCTAGTCAAATAGAAGTTGGAATTTTGAAAATTCATTAATAATTTCTTACCTGAAAAAAAAAGTGTTTATACCTAAATGTGGTGACAGTAAAATACTCATATTTCTTATTGTGAAATGTATAGTGATTTTAACAGTAGGCAAACTGAATATTTTGTATTATAATAGTAGGAAAATACATTTCTCCAACATTGGTGTGTCCGGTCCACGGCGTCATCCTTACTTTTGGGAATATCTCTTCCCCAACAGGAAATGGCAAAGAGTCCCAGCAAAGCTGGCCATATAGTCCCTCCTAGGGTCCGCCCACCCCAGTCATTCTCTTTGCCGTTGCACAGGCAACATCTCCACGGAGATGGTTAAGAGTATGTGGTGTTTAGTTGTAGTTTTTTTATTCTACTATCAAGAGTTTGTTATTTTAAAATAGTGCTGGTATGTACTATTTACTCTGAAACAGAAAAGGATGAAGATTTCTGTTTGTGAGAGGAAGATGATTTTAGCAGACAGTAACTAAAATCGATTGCTGTTTCCACATAGGACTGTTGAGATGAAGTAACTTCAGTTGGGGGAAACAGTTAGCAGACTTTTCTGCTTAAGGTATGACTAGCCATATTTCTAACAAGACTGTGTAATGCTGGAAGGCTGTCATTTCCCCTCATGGGGACCGGTAAGCCATTTTCTTAGTCTCAAACAGAATAAAGGGGGTAATATGGGCTATAAAACTGGTAGACACTTTTATGGGCTAAATCGATTGCTTTATTTGGACATTTTATACATGTTTATTCTGATATTTCACACTTATAAACTTGGGGAATGTTTTTTAACGTCAGGCACTATGTTAGACACCTTTTCCAGTCAGGAAGGGCCTTCCCAGTTGTAGGCTGAGCCTCATTTTCGCGCCATTACTGCGCAGTTGTTTTTGAGAGCAAGACATGCAGATGCATGTGTGAGGACCTGAAAGTAGTTGGAAAAGTTCCTAGAAGGCGTCATTTGGTATCGTATTCCCCTCTGGGCTTGGTAAAGTCACAGCAAAGGCTGTAGCTGGGACTGTATAGGGGTTAAATCTGTAACCGGCTCCGGTTTCGTTATTTTAGGGGTTAAAGCTCTGAAAATTGGTGTGCAATACTTTTAATGCTTTAAGACACTGTGGTGAAAGTTTGGTAAATTTTGAACAATTCCTTCATATTTTTTCACATATTCAGTAATAAAGTGTGCTCTGTTTAAAATTTAAAGAGACAGTAACGGTTTTGTTTTAAAACGTTTTTTGTGCTTTATTGACAAGTTTAAGCCTGTTTAACATGTCTGTGCCTTCAGATAAGCTATGTTCTATATGTATGAAAGTCAATGTGTCTCCCCCTTCAAAATTGTGTGATAATTGTGCCATAGCGTCCAAACAATGTAAGGACAGTACTGTCACAGATAATGAAGTTGCCCAAGATGATTCATCAGATGAAGGGAGTAGACATGGTTCTACATCATCTCCTTCTGTGTCTATACCAGTTTTGCCCACGCAGGAGGCCCCTAGTACTTCTAGCGCGCCAATGCTTATTACCATGCAACAATTGACGGCTGTAATGGATAACTCCATAGCAAATATTTTATCCAAAATGCCTGCATATCAGAGAAAGCGCGATTGCTCTGTTTTAAACACTGAAGAGCAGGAGGGCGCTGATGATAATTGTTCTGACATACCCTCACACCAATCTGAAGGGGCCATGAGGGAGGTTTTGTCAGTTGGGGAAATTTCAGATTCAGGAAAAATTTCTCAACAGGCTGAACCTGATGTTGTGACATTTAAATTTAAATTAGAGCACCTCCGCGCACTGCTTAAGGAGGTGTTATCTACTCTGGATGAGTGTGACAACTTGGTCATTCCAGAAATTTTTTTCAAGATGGACAAGTTCCTAGAGGTTCCGGTGCACCCCAACGCTTTTCCTATACCCAAGTGGGTGGCGGACATAGTGAATAAGGAGTGGGAGAAGCCCGGCATACCTTATGTTTCCCCTCCTATATTTAAGAAATTATTTCCTATGGTCGACCCCAGAAAGGACTTATGGCAGACAGTCCCTAAGGTCGAGGGGGCAGTTTCTACTCTAAACAAGCGCACTACTATTCCTTTGTGCTTTCAAAGATCCTATGGATAAAAAATTGGAGGGTTTGCTTAAAAAGATTTTTGTACAGCAAGGTTACCTTCTACAACCCATTTCGTGCATTGTTCCTGTCACTACAGCAGCGTGGTTCTGGTTCGAGGAACTAGAAAAGTCGCTCAGTAGAGAGACTCCATATGAGGAGGTTATGGACAGAGTTCACGCACTTAAGTTGGCTAACTCTTTTATTTTAGATGCCGCTTTGCAATTAGCTAGATTAGCGGCGAAAAATTCAGGGTTTGTAATTGTGGCGCGCAGAGCGCTTTGGCTAAAGTCTTGGTCAGCGGATGTATCATCCAAGACAAAATTGCTTAACATTCCCTTCAAGGGTAAAACTCTCTTTGGACCAGAATTGAAAGAGATTATCTCAGACATCACTGGGGGAAAGGGCCACGCCCTCGCACAAGATAGGCCTTTCAAGGCCAAGAATAAGTCTAATTTTCGTTCCTTTCGTAATTTCAGGAACGGACCGGCCTCTAATTCTGCATCCTCTAAGCAAGAGGGTAATGCCTCACAGTCCAAACCAGCCTGGAAACCGATGCAAGGCTGGAACAAGGGTAAGCAGGCCAAGAAGCCTGCTACCGCTAACAAAACAGCATGAAGGAGTAGCCCCCGATCCGGGACTGGATCTAGTGGGGGGCAGACTCTCTCTCTTTGCTCAGGCTTGGGCAAGAGATGTTCAGGATCCCTGGACGCTAGAAATAGTTTCTCAGGGTTATCTTCTGGAATTCAAGGAACTACCCCCAAGGGGAAGGTTCCACATGTCTCAATTATCCTCAAACCAAATAAAGAGACAGGCGTTCTTACATTGTGTAGAAGACCTGTTAAAGATGGGAGTGATACACCCAGTTCCAATGACGGAACAAGGAATGGGATTTTACTCAAATCTGTTCGTAGTTCCCAAAAAAGAGGGAACCTTCAGACCAATTCTGGGTTAAAGATGCTAAACAAATTTCTCAGGGTACCATCGTTCAAAATGGAAACCATTCGAACGATTCTACCCACTATCCAGGAAGGTCAATTTATGACTACCGTGGATCTAAAGGATGCATACCTACATATTCCTATCCACAAAGAACATCATCAGTTCCTAAGGTTCGCCTTTCTGGACAAACATTACCAGTTTGTGGCCCTCCCATTGGGATTAGCCACTGCTCCAAGGATTTTCACAAAGGTACTCGGGTCCCTTCTAGCGGTTCTAAGACCGAGGGGCATTGCAGTAGTACCATACTTGGACGACATTCTAATACAAGCGTCGTCCCTTTCAAAAGCAAAGGCTCATACAGACATCGTTCTGGCCTTTCTCAGATCTAACGGATGGAAGGTGAACATAGAAAAAAGTTCTCTGTCTCCGTCAACAAGAGTTCCTTTCTTGGGAACAATAATAGATTCCTTAGAAATGAGGATTTTTCTGACAGATGTCAGAAAGTCAAAACTTCTAAGCGCTTGTCAAGTTCTTCATTCTGTTCCACGTCCTTCCATAGCTCAGTGCATGGAAGTAGTAGGGTTGATGGTTGCAGCAATGGACATAGTTCCTTTTGCGCGAATTCATCTAAGACCATTACAACTGTGCATGCTGAAACAGTGGAATGGGGACTATACAGACTTGTCTCCAGTGATTCAAGTAGATCAGAAGACCAGAGATTCACTCCGTTGGTGGCTAACCCTGGACCACCTATCCCAGGGAATGAGCTTCCGCAGACCAGAGTGGGTCATTGTCACGACCGACGCCAGTCTAGTGGGCTGGGGCGCGGTCTGGGAATCCCTGAAAGCTCAGGGACTATGGTCTCGGGAAGAGTCTCTTCTCCCGATAAACATTCTGGAACTAAGAGCGATATTCAATGCTCTCAGAGCTTGGCCTCAGCTTGCAAAGGCCAGATTCATAAGATTCCAATCAGACAACATGACGACTGTTGCGTATATCAATCATCAGGGGGGAACAAGGAGTTCCCTGGCGATGAAAGAAGTGACCAAAATAATACAATGGGCGGAGGATCACTCCTGCCATCTATCTGCGATCCACATCCCAGGTGTGGAAAACTGGGAAGCGGATTATCTGAGTCATCAGACATTCCATCCGGGGGAGTCACAGGAGAGGGCCTCGGTGATCTTGATAGCTCCTGCGTGGCTACGCAGGACTTGGTATGCAGACCTGGTGAATATGTCATCGGTTCCACCATGGAAGCTACCTTTGAGACAGGACCTTCTTGTTCAGGGTCCATTCGAACATCCAAATCTGGTCTCCCTCCAGCTGACGGCTTGGAGATTGAACGCTTGATTCTATCAAAGCGTGGGTTTTCAGATTCTGTGATAGATACTCTGGTTCAGGCCAGAAAACCGTTAACTAGAAAGATTTAACATAAAATATGGAAAAGATATATCTGCTGGTGTGAATCCAAGGGATTCCCATGGAATAAGATAAAAATTCCTAAGATTCTTTCCTTTCTGCAAGAAGGTTTGGATAAGGGATTATCTGCGAGTTCTCTAAAGGGACAGATTTCTGCTTTATCTGTCTTACTACACAAACGACTGGCAGCTGTGCCAGATGTTCAAGCATTTGTTCAGGCTCTGGTTAGGATCAAGCCTGTTTACAGACCTTTGACTCCTCCCTGGAGTTTAAATCTAGTTCTTTCAGTTCTTCAAGGGGTTCCGTTTGAACCTCTACATTCCATAGATATTAAGTTGTTATCTTGGAAAGTTTTGTTTTTGGTTGCTATTTCTTCTGCTAGAAGAGTTTCAGAGTTATCTGCTCTGCAGTGTTCTCTGCCCTATCTGGTGTTCCATGCAGATAAGGTGGTTTTGCGTACTAAGCCTGGTTTTCTTCCAAAGGTTGTTTCTAACAAAAATATTAACTAGGAGATAGTTGTACCTTCTTTGTGTCCGAATCCAGTTTCAAAGAAGGAATGTTTGTTACACAATTTGTACGTAGTCCGTGCTCTAAAATTCTATTTAGAAGCTACAAAAGATTTCAGACAAACATCTTCTCTGTTTGTTGTCTATTCTGGTAAAAGGAGAGGTCAAAAAGCGACTTCTACCTCTCTTTCCTTTTGGCTTAAAAGCATCATCCGATTGGCTTACGAGACTGCCGGACGGCAGCCTCCTGGAAGAATCACAGCTCACTCCACTAGGGCTGTGGCTTCCACATGGGCCTTCAAGAACGAGGCTTCTGTTGATCAGATATGTAAGGCAGCGACTTGGTCTTCACTGCACACTTTTGCCAAATTTTACAAATTTGATACTTTTGCTTCTTCGGAGGCTATTTTTGGGAGAAAGGTTTTGCAAGCCGTAGTGCCTTCCGTTTAGGTAACCTGATTTGCTCCCTCCCTTCATCCGTGTCCTAAAGCTTTGGTATTGGTTCCCACAAGTAAGGATGACGCCGTGGACCGGACACACCAATGTTGGAGAAAACAGAATTTATGCTTACCTGATAAATTACTTTCTCCAACGGTGTGTCCGGTCCACTGCCCAGCCTGGTTTTTTTAATCAGGTCTGATGAATTATTTTCTCTAACTACAGTCACCACGGTACCATATGGTTTCTCCTATTTTTTCCTCCTGTCCGTCGGTTGAATGACTGGGGTGGGCGGAGCCTAGGAGGGACTATATGGCCAGCTTTGCTGGGACTCTTTGCCATTTCCTGTTGGGGAAGAGATATTCCCACGAGTAAGGATGACGCCGTGGACCGGACACACCGTTGGAGAAAGTAATTTATCAGGTAAGCATAAATTCTGTTTTTTGTACTAGATCATTTGACATTTAATTACCTAGATTATTGCTTTGCTTAAATAAAGAAGTAATCTCTGCACACTGAAAAATATCTTTTTATTACCACAATTGTAAAGATACATTTATAAATAACTTAAGTGTTGGGAATCAACATCAGAAGTCTTTCAAGCATTCTTTGTTAAATAATCTGTCCAACACTGCCAACAATTTGCATTCTAAAAGATACTAATAGCAAGTTGAAATCAGGTTTTCAACATAATGGATATATTTGGAATTATTTTCTCTTGTTGTCCCAGCAACATAATGAAAAACATCAATGGGAACAGCACTTAACGTCTAAATAAAATAAAGAGCTCATAAAGCCTGTAATGGAGATGACATGGACAAAACACAAATACAGCTTTTATTGGCGTCTTAACGTTCTTTCAAAGTCAACAATGAAAGGAACACTAAAATAAAAACTTTCCAGTTTTTTTGTAAGAATTTTAGTTAAGCAGTCTAGAAATATGCAACAGATAATGTTATAATATACGGTATATTACCACCAATGTACATGCAGACTATGTATACTCATGGTTGTGTGAGCCGATGTATATGTCAATGTGTATGTATCTGTATATATTCTCTCTCTCTCTCTCTCTCTCTCTATCTCTCTCTCTCTCTCTCTCTCTCTCTCTCTCTCTCTATATATATATATATATATATATATATATATATATATATATATATATATATATATATATATATATATATATATATATATAAAATCATCCATTGGGCATGTCAGGAAACCATTTGGCTCTCTGAAGATAAAAGTTATTTTACTGTTTGCAATTTCACACTGTCAGCCTTGTAACAGCATTTGTTGATATTTTTGCTTCAATCTAAAATATTTCTTAGATGTTTTCAAATTGCTTAGTTGCTCAGATGAATCTTACTTCCTTCTGCCAGAGGTGGTTAATTTCCCAGCTACCATCAACAGTGCCTCTTTTTGACCAAGGGAATGATGTCCCATATTTCAAAGCCATAAAGCTACAATAATATAATAGCTTTTTCTTTCCCCGGCAGAAAGGATTTTTCATGTTCTTTTATGCCCATGTCTGCTGTTGCCAAAACTTTTAACTTCTGGAATTCAGCATTTTCTGCACCTCTGAACTTTAATTTGACTTCAAAGGTTGAGAATGTAACTTGAAGTACTTCTTGCTTGACAAACCACTGTATATTGGTTTGGTTGCACACTGACAAATGAGCAATGCTTTAATTCCAAGCCATTTATGTTATACTAAAAGTTAAAGTGTATAGTTTCAAGAATGATGAATAAAAGCTTTTGAAATAAAATAGAAAAAGCATTTATAGTCAGGCAAAAGTAATTGAGTGGGGAGCATTAGAAACACCAGTTAACACTTAGATATGTCACACAAATATATCTCTGCTGCATGTCTGGTTATACATTTAAGATGTTATTAGCTACTTCTATATAGGGACTTATTACATCTTTACTGGTAACAGCATACTCCTCACTTATCTTTTTCTGTTAACTCAGGCTTTCTTCCTCACACCTCCTAAAATCAGATAAACATTAGCTCTATATCCCAGTCTCCATAACAATATTTAAAGGAAAATTGTACTCCTTTTTTATTTGCTGTGTGTGTGTGTAAATATTGTTTAGTACAGTGCCCATTTAATTTCTTCTTTCCTCCTTTCCCAATGTTGATAGCTATAATCACAATTTTACTGCTAAATATATTTTTATTTGTTAATAGAAAATGTATGCACATTGCACCTAATACATCCTATGTAATCACCACCATTATGTTTGTATAGGAAAGAAAATTACAATGTGTTCCTGACCTTCTGGGTGAAAAAATACTGTAAAAATGTGGGGGAGGAAAATAAATGACAAGGAAAAAAGAGGGAGCAAAGCAGGGAGTAGGAAAGCAAAACAGATGATTCATCAGTTCCTGTTTGGAACACAGTATGCATCAATGGATAAGCTCTGCGCTGCAAAAAAACCTGCATAGAAAAAAGGTTCTAGCAGCATTTAAGTTTGTTCATTTGTAGGGTTTTGAAATCAAGAGCAGTCCAGGGATACTTGTGTATCTTAGCAAGTATGCTTAAATTGTCTCCATTGTTACCAATCTAAGGGCTCCATGTACTAAGCAGTCAGCGAGCTACCCGCAACAAATCTCGCGTCAAAATTCGCAAACTGATATGTACAAAGCCGTCAATTATGTTAAAACTCGCATCTTTAAAATTGCGAGTGTACTTATCCGCCAAACCTCGCTACCGCTCCATTTTTCACTGTAATTAGACACATTTGACCACCAACTCGCCAAAAACGAATGTACTAAAAAATCTATTTGTCCGCTCGCTACAATTTCCGCTCCCACCTCGTTATTTTTGCCTCGCCACCTTTTAGGTGGCGGGCAAGGTACAAAACAATAGGAAAGTCAATCTAGACGCCAGTCTAGACATATATAAAAGGCAGTAATATCAGCATTGTACTTACAGCATAACTGGCGTCTAATTTGTCTCTCATTTCTATGTACATAAATTGCGCCCAATTTGTCGACTGTAATTAAAGAGTAATCTATATTTTAAATTTGTATTGTATAGTTGTCAATCTTTATAATTATTTTTATATTAATATTTATATATTATCAGATCCAGATGAAGCCATATCCAAATTGTAAATAAATATAACAAAAATAACGCTCTGTTATCACTCTTCAAAAAATTTTGAACAATAATAAAGTTGTTTAGATTCCCGTGACTACTATGATGTTCGTGACACCTTGCATGTCACGTGTTAATAATTGGCCAGACAATTCAACTGAACGTTAAGTACATCAGCTTAGTCGCGGCGAGCGAGGCATCAATTTTATCAACAATCCGCAACTGCTCGCGGCGGGCTAGACTTGTCTATTTATTGGGGGAATATTAGTACATAGCGACAGTGGACACCATTTCGCCCGCGGCGAGTAACGGCGAGTTTATCCGCGTCTACAATGACGGATGAATTGACGGCTTAGTACATGGAGCCCTAAATGTACATGAGCTCCTGTATACTGTATGCACACCGGCCTCTTTTTGGGTAGTAGAAAAATAATGATTTTTAGAGTTACTTAAAGGGAAAACAGATTAAATAAAACATTAATGCATTTTTACTTTGTTTAAAGGGACAGTTTACTCCAGAATTTGATTTGATAAATAATCCCTTTATTACCCGTTTCCCAGTTTTGCATAACTAGATAAGATAAGATAAGAGGCGGCCTTCAAGGATTTAGAAATTAGCATATGAGTCTAACTAGGTTTACCTTTCAACAAAAAAATACCAAGAGAACAAAGCAAATTTGATGATAAAAGTAAATTGGAAAGTTGATTAAAATTGCATGTCCTATCTGAATCATGAAAGTTAAATTCTGACTAGACTGTCCCTTTAATGAAATGTTTTGGGCTCTATTTATGTAGCTTCAGAACTTTGAAGACTTTACAGGGCAAGCTTGCACAAGAGGGCCTGCAACCATACATTAAGATACAGTGTAAGACCTCTGCTTACTACGCTCTCCAGTACCTCTGAGGTGGTGAAGATAAATCACAGTAGACTGAGTGGGCCTAGGTGATTGACAACCCCTGTACAACAACTATACACATACAGATATGCAGGAATAATTGAAATTATTATATCCCCTAAATTCTTTGGTATAGGCTTCTGGATTTAAAAAAATGTTTCAACCACAAATATTAAAGGGACAGTCTACACCCGAATTTGTATTGCTTTAAAATATAGATAATCCCTTTATTACCCATTCCCTAGTTTTGCATAACCAACATAGTTATATTAATACACATTTTTACCTCTGTGATTATCTTGTATCTAAGCCTCTGCAAACTGCCCCTTATTTCAGTTCTTTTGACAGACTTGCATTTTAGCCAATCAGCGCTGGCTCCTAGGAACTCCACTTGCGTGAGCACAGTGTGATCTATATGAAACACATGAACTAACACCCTCTAGTGGTGAAAAACTGTCAAAATGCCCTGAGATAAGAGGTGGCCTTCAAGGGCTTAGAAATGATCATATGAACCTCCTAGGTTTAGCTTTCAACTAAGAATACCAAGAGAACAAATCAAAATTGGTGCTAGAAGTACACTGGAAAAGTGTTTAAAATTACATGCCATATCTGAATCAAGAAAGTTTGTTTTGGACTAGACTGTCCCTTTAACTACTTCTATTATGTTTGAGGAAAATTAGAGACTAAGAAATCAAGGGCTGGCTTCACAACATAAAGTGCTTCTTTCCTACAACTAAACACATATAAGTCTAGTTTTCATCTTAATAAAAAAGTTTAAAAATATATTCATGCTAAAAGCAAAAATTCAGCAAGGTGCATATTTCATGTAAAGCTGAATATCAAATGAATGCAGTGATCAGTACATAGCACATCTTGAGAACCTGTAATTTTCTGTGAGATCAGCTTTAAGCAATGCTATTTGCTAAAATGGCACATCAGAATTGCTTGCCTTGCTGAAACATAGTAATAACATAAATACAGTTTACACTCCAGAGACAAAGATTTACAAGAGATCTGCATAGTTACTCATATTATAGCCCCCTTTTATCCCTCCACAGTCAAACCCACCATTATGAAAATACATAGCTTTCTTTTTGTATTATTCCATTATGATAAACTATTTCGGAAGAAAAAAGAACTCTGTGAATTAATTTGCCTTCATGTGATGGAACAAAATATGTATTTTTCTGTGACTAACCTCACAGTGCTAGCATTTTAAATGTAAGGCTAATGTTTAGATTTTTAATAATAATAAAAAAATATTACATTACTGATCATGACACACCTCTGATTAAACTACTGCTACAATCCAAAAATACCATGCTTCATTACCCAGAGCTGATACTGCACCCAAATAAAGCTCAGTTCAACTTTGAATGTAAATTTGGAAGAATAGTAGCAATCACATACTGCTGGAATGTTGTCACTGTGCTCACAAAAACATGACTTATTGTTTTTTATCTCACAATCCTTTTGTGGTCCCCATTTCCATTTGTGAGTGTATTGTGGATTAAAGGGGCAGTATATGTTGTTGTAGTTTTTTTTTTATTTCTCAACAGCGTGACAGGCTTGCTGTCTAATTACCACCCATCTGATCACACCATTCACCTTAATGCAGCGTGCTTCAGTGCTGGATAGAGCTGTCAGTTGCTTTATTCGGCATAGGAGCACGATACAGTAAACTGAACAGTGCAATCAAGAGGGTTATGATTTTCCACCAATCCCGTGACACAGTATTACATTTTTTAGCAGCGGACAGTCAGTCTAAGAAAAGGGAACAGTGGACTGCTTTGGAGTACAAAACAGAGTAAAGAGGGGCTTTAGAACAGGTGTGCACATACTGCATAATAGTGATAAAAAAAGCAATAACAAGGTTTTGTCCAAGGATTTTGCTTTTACAAGAAATGGAATGTAAGATCCTGTTGAACACGTGTTGAATCTGCAAACCATTAGTGTTACTGGGAGTCTACTGGAACCAGCAAAGCAAAAATAGCCCCAGTATTAATCAAGTTACCATCAGCTTTGCAATTCAGCAAGAGCTTAGTTTCTTTAGAGATATTCCAGTACCATTTTACAAGATAGCATCATCAGGAAGAGGTGTCAGTGTGCATTCATGAAATTACCATATATTCATAGTGTCACTTGTCTGGCAGCAGCCACCTTGGAAAGGAATTTGCAAAATATTTCAAAAGCAACATTGCAACCCTAGAGGAACATTATTTGGGCCTTATCAGTGAGGCGCAGTCATATTCCTTTAAGCACATTGGGCAAGGAGTTCACGTCTGGTTTCCCCCAGGGTCATATTGCAAATACATACAAAAAGAGAAGTGCTTTACCAAAAACGAACAACAGCTTTGTAACTTTCCTGAAGTATATTAGTCTGATCCTGCATAACAAGATCAGCCCAGCCCAAAATACCAGGCAATCCTCCTCTGAACAAGGAACGTGGCATCCCCAGATAATAATTTCGCTTTCTTTGGGCCTCGTCAGTGATATACTTAAGAAAAGTTCTCCACTGTAAAAAGAACCATGGGGCTAAGAGAGGCTGGTCCTAGATGGTAACTTACTGTAGAACAAGAACTAGAAATTGTGGATAAATATTACCCACAGAAAGAATGCATATAGCACTCTTATGCCCAGACTCTGAAAAGTGCGATATTTCCTGTATTTAAAACATAACTTTTAATAAATTTTATATAAACTACAACAAAACCTCAAACATATTAAAATTATTAAACTCTTTTGGTCATATAATTCGAATTATAGGAGGTGGATTGGGTCCAAAATTATTTGGCCTAATTCATTATAAAAATCTCCACCTCATACCCTTAATGTTAGGGGTTTATACTGTTATGAGTCTAGCTTATAATATTATGATTATGACCATATACATTACTTGGTGGTAACTATATATTCTCATTCGATCTGCCACATTACAATATATCCCAGTGGGGGCAATAAGGGGGTAGGGGTTCAGTTGATAGCACCTGGTTAGGTGCTAAAAATTGTGTTTGAGTTATTCAGCTGTTAGCCTAGCTTTGTGGAAAAAATGTTAGAGATCGTAACTCTATATAACATGCCTTATAGATTTAAATATCAATTTTATGCGTAATGTCCCAATTAATAATGGGTAAAGATATCTACTTAAAGCATATATAATGAGCGTGATCAGAGTGGCTTATATAGGACTAGACTGTCATTGTAAGAGTCAATGTTAACTCTGGTGGAAATACTGTTTTGATATGCTATTGGATGCTGTCTGGTTTTGTCACTATCATACCCATTATGCTCATAGATTATACTTCTACAATGACAGTGTATAACTGTCAGGGCTGATTTTCTGTCAGTGGTGTTTTACAAATGTTAAATGTGATCCCCTAACAATGGACCTTCTTTCCAACAGATTGGGTATTGTAGTGATTATATTATATTCTTTCCTTCTTCATTAGGTGTTTTTTTATCACATCAAATCAGTGGTGTTATAATTCACGTCCTATATATCTAAGGCACACCATATAAGAATAGAATAGAAATAGGTAGTGGTATTGTTGTTACCCAATTTGATATAGTACTTAATAATTATCTACCATTGATTTGGTTCTAATGTTGTGTTATGCTTAGACTCGTGTAAAGAATTCACCTTGGGAGCTAGAAGTATATTGTGTATCAGTTTTGAGATATATAGTATGATTACTAGAACACACGGTAACACTGTATTTGTCAGGTTACACTGTAACACCTTCTGTAACGCGATAGCCACTTAATATTAATGGTGTCGCTGATCTAATCGCATACCAGTATTCTCACAACTTGTCATTGTATTGTGCCAGTCAGCCAGTTTAGAATTACTAGATGTTAATAAATTTCATGTTTGCTGAATAATACCTCTAGGATGCTGTAATCACTTATGTCTACAAGTCATATTATTATTTACTGGTTGTTTAGCTGAATGCTTTAAACGAGCTTACACTGGTGCTGTGTTCTGAGTGTGCATATAGTTGCCGAATGTGTTAGGGGATTGACCGCTATATGGTTGTTTGTCTCTCAAAACTATACTACTCCGCTGCAGTCCAAGCATCTAAATAGTACATAACCCATCATGTAAATGGTGAATAGAAATTATCCCAGTTTATGTCAATAAATATATCAATTCACTTAATTCATATGTGGAAACTTGTATAACTGATAATAGGTTTTGAACATCCCTGTACACATTCTTATTTTGTCCGATTAAAATTATAGGACAGGATAGTACAGGTTAATACCTAATAACATTAATATCTCTGTTCGATTGGGTATTATGATTATACAAAGGCAATAGGTATCTGTCTGATCTATTAATCGGCAGCTGTTGTTGTGTATATACGTGCCTGCTGCGGTCTGATGTCACTGTATAACAGTTTATCACTTGTTTGTATTGAATGACAGCTGAATAGCTCAAACACAATTTTTAGCACCTAACCAGGTGCTATCAACTGAACCCCTACCCCCTTATTGCCTCCACTGGGATATATTGTAATGTGGCAGATCGAATGAGAATATATAGTTACCACCAAGTAATGTATATGGTCATAATCATAATATTATAAGCTAGACTCATAACAGTATAAACCCCTAACATTAAGGGTATAAGAGGTGGAGATTTTTATAATGAATTAGGCCAAATAATTTTGGACCCAATTCACCTCCTGTAATTCGAATTATATGACCAACAGAGTTTAATAATTATAATATGTTTGATGTTTTGTTGTAGTTTTTATAAAATTTATTAAAAGTTATGTTTTAAATACACAGAATATCGCACTTTTCAGAGTCTGGGCATAACAGTGCTATATGCATTCTTTCTGTAGGTAATCTTTATCCACAATTTCTAGTTCTAATTAAATTCAATGCAGAGCACCAACCAACATACAAATAAAGGTTATATCAGAGCACCAATATAAATTGGATACTTAATATGCTGATATAATATTATCCAACAAGTGGGAATTGCCAATTTTAGTGCCATTGTTACTCTTTTGTTCTCGTATTACTGTATAACAAGCTATTGAGCAGTTGTTCTTTCCTGGCAGAATGCTTATCTTTCTATTTTTATTTGCAATATGACCCTGGGGAAGTCTCCCTAAGGGTGATGGGGGAAACCAGACGCCTTGCCATGGAAATAAATCCATTTAAAATGTTGAGCTATTGCAAATAGATTCCTTTTATATTATCCAAGTTTGGATTGGAATTTAAAGTATACCTACTTGATATGAGTTCAACTAATCTAAAAAAAAGTCCAGTATGATATGTTTTAAGTAAACATTGTGTCAAACTTTATTTATGTCAGTTGTATATATTGCTCCTGGTTTGAGAAATATTTATGTATTTATATTAATTTATTAAAACATAAATAATGCTTACCTGATAATTTCATTTCCATCTATGGGAGGAGTGTCCATGGCTTCATTCATTACTTTTGGGAATTAAGGACCTGGCCACCGGGAGGAGGCAAAGACACCCCAGCCAAAGGCTTAAATACCTCCTCCACTCCCATCATCCTCCAGTTATTCTGCCAAGGGAACAGTAGGAGAAATGTCAGGGTATAAATGGTGCCAGAAGAACAAAAATAAATTTAGGTCCGCCCACCGGAAAAACGGGCGGGAGTCGTGGACTCTCCTCCCACAGATGGAAATGAAATTATCAGGTAAGCATAATTTATGTTTTCCATCTTAATGGGAGGAGAGTCCACGGCTTCATTCATTACTTTTGGGAAACAAATACCCAAGCTCTAGAGGACACTGAATGAAAAAAACGGAAGGGCAAAAGGTGGCGGACCCTAAACTGAGGGCACTACAGCCTGCAAAACCTTTCTCCTAAAAGCCGTCTGCCCCCTACGCGACCCATAGACGGATTGGGGGTCGCCCCTTAATGTTGATTTTGTCTCGGTGGGCTTCATGCTCTGCTTGGCCTTGTTCCAAGATTGAGCTGGCTTCCAAGATCCCTTGGACTGCTCTGTTTTCGCGGCAGGTTGCTGGCGTTGGGACTTTTACGAACGAAAGGGGCGAAAAGTAGACCCCTTAGGTTTATTCTTCTTATCCTGCGGTAGGAAAGCACCCTTGCCTCCTGTGACCGTAGATATAATAGAGTCCAGGCCCGGACCAAAAAAAACCTTCCCCTGAAAGGGGAAAGTAATCTAGACTTGGAAGTCATGTCAGCAGACCACGACTTTAACCACAGAGCTCTATGGGTTAGAACAGAAAAACCTGATGTCTTGGCATTCAGGCGAATAATCTGCATATTTGCATCACAGATGAATTAATTAGTAACCCTTAAGGCCTTAATTCATTCCTGTATCTCCTCGAGGGGAGTCTCCACCTCGACCATAGCTGATAGAGCGTCACACCAGTAGGTAGCTGCCCCATCCACCACAGTGACCGCCGCTGCCGAATGAAAAATGAATCCCATGAGCTTAAACATTTTTCTTAACATGGACTCCAATTTTTTATCCATGGGCTCCTTGAACGAAGAGCTATCTTCGAGCTGGATAGTTGTGCGCTTAGCGAGCGTGGAGATAGCACCATCCACCTTAGGGATGGCCCCCCACAGCTCAAGCTGCAAGTCTGGAATGGGGAACAGTTTTTAAAAGAAGTAGAGGGAGAAAAGGACGAGCCAAGTGTCTCCTATTCATTCTTAATAATATTATCCATCTTAACGGGAACTGGGAAGGTCTGAGGCACCACCCTGTCCTCGTAAACCCTATCTAACTTAGGGATAGAAGGTTCCTCCGGTAGTTTCGGTTTCGGAAACTTTAACATAGCAAGCACCTCTTTCAACAGAAAACGCAAATGCTCCATCTTAAACTTAAAGTCTGGCTCGTCCGCAGCCGGAGGTCTAGATGTCGCCGATTCCGACCCAGAAAGAGAGTCCTCCGAAGAGTCAGAGTCGTCTTCATCAGCGAATAATCTCTCAGAGACGTCCAACGGAGTAGATGACCCTTGGGACGAATAGCTATGTTTCACCCTTCGCTTGCGCTTAGCAGGGCGTGGTAAGGCATTGAAAGCAGCAGAAACCACCATTTGTAACTGCTCAGCGAAATCGGGCTGCCAAAGGGCCCCTCCCACAGAAGGATTAGTAGTGCCCTGAGGAGCTGCATGTGTAATCAGAGATGAATGTAGGGAACGCACCTCAAGGGATGGCTCAGTTGTACTAAACATCTTATTCTTTTTAGATATTGCAATATTATCAAAGCATGTGGAACATAATTGAGCAGGTGGATCCACCGGAACCTCATCACAATAAAGACAGGAATTAGATTTGGTTAAAGAGGGATTACCCTCTAACATATCAGAGTCCTCCATAGCTTGCGCTTTTATTACGGACTAGATAGAAATTAAATGGCACCTACATACCCCAATGGCCGGGGCACTCATTACCTCCTATGACCCGGACCACAGAGAAAACGCTTTGTCTTCTGCAACCGCTGGTCAAGAAAAAGGAAGTTAAAGAGGCCACACCTGGTCACATGGAGTGCCATGCAGGACTGCCCCTGAATTAACGAGAAAACGCACCAAAAAGGCCATGTCAACATATCTCTAAACCTGCCTGTTCACATATTGACAGAGCCTCATCTCACACATGTCGCAGCATCAAACACAATAAAGAATATTATGCATAAATCCCCCCCTGTTCAATAATCCCCTTTCCGAGGATATTAACCCTTGATTCTATACAGATAAAAGGAGAAACACTGTGACCCTGTCTTCTTGCATTATCAAATGTGTATAAATGAAACGATCTTACCAGAATCTACGCCGTGGAACAGGAACATGGCCTTTCAAGTGTGACAGGGTTATAGCATCACTCCTCACATGGACATGAGTGCAGAAAAGCAGGCAGTGAAACTGGTCAACGCTGATTGCTTATGGAGCTGTTAAACTGAGTCGGGATGGGTTCACAGAAAGACTCTCCCTGCATCTCTGGACTCTAACTTTCATCCAAGCTCTCACTGAGAGGCTGACAGGACTACTTAAAACTCCAGTCCCATTTCGAAAAGTACTACCCTCCATAATCTTCTGACAATTCTATGCCAACCTCCTGTGACAAAAGGCAAATAATGACTGGGGGATGAGGGGGAGGTCTTTAAGCCTTTGGTTGGGGTGTCTTTGCCACCTGCTGGTGGCCAGGTTCTTAATTCCCAAAAGTAATGAATGAAGCCATGGACTCTCCTCCCATTAAGATGGAAATATAATTTGGTGTCTGTGATTTCACTAGTTTTATATATCAATTTGACTTTATATTTGCTATTCTTGAAGGTAATATGTAATATACAATAAAATTTACAGCATGAAACTTAAATAAAGACTAACATTTTATTGTGTGTTTGTGTCAATCAAAAGAAAAAAGTAACTAGTCTATGTTAAATATAGTAAAAAGTCTAATTTCTTAATAGCCCAGCACTAGTGGACATTTCCAGGTCTATGGATATATTTTTATTTAATTTTTTATTTAATTTTTATATATATAGATAAATTATGTTACATGTTTTCCAATTGTAAGAGATTCCAATAATATTGTTAGCGGGACATGAAACTCAAATTTTTATTCTGTGATTTAGACAGCACATAAAAAAGGTTTCCAACTTACTTTTTTTTATCAGATTTGGTCCAGTCTAATGGTATTCTTTGATGAAGAGATACCTAGGTAGGTAGCGTGCACATGTCTGGAGGACTACATGGCAGGAAAAATCTAAACAAAGATCTGAGTAGCACCGGATGTTAAAACTTAACTTTTATTTTATATCCATGTAAAACTTTAAACAGACAGTAGCAGACTGTAGCGGCAGGTGCCCAAAAATCCCAGCTGGTGCTTTTCGGCGATAGCCGTAGTCTTAGCTGTAGGTTAATTTGGACATCGGTCTACATTTATATTTAAAACATGCATTACTGTTTGTAACCAATACCCAAGCTCCAGAGGACACTGAATGAATAAAAGGTTAGGGCAAAAAAGAAAGGCAGACCCTAATCTGAGGCCACCACCGCCTGTAACACTTTTCTTCCACAATCTGCCTCCACAGAAGCAAAAACATCAAATTTATAGAACTTTGAAATAGTATGCAAGGAGGACCAGGTAGCTGCCTTAAAAATCTGATCCATGGAAGCTTCATTCTTAAAAGCCCAAGAAGAAGAAATTGCTGTAGTGGAATGAGCCGTTATGCTTTCAGGAGGCTGTTGTCCAGCCTTCTCATAAGCCAAATGGATGATACTTCTCAGCCAGAAAGATAATGAAGTTGCAGTGGCCTTCTGACCCCTGCGTTTACCAGAGTATAACACAAACAAGGAAGAGGATTGCCTGAAATCCTTAGTAGCCTGAAGATAGAATTTTAAAGCATGGACAACATCTAGATTGTGGAACAAAAGTTCCTTTGAGGAAGAAGGATTAGGACAAAGGGAAGGAACAACAATCTCCTGATTGATGTTGTGATTTGAGACTACCTTAGGAAACCTAACTTAGTACGTAAAACCAACATATCAGCATGGAAAATAAGGTAAGGTGGATCACACTGTAAAGCAGAAATCTCAGGGACTCTTCAAGCTGAGGCAATAGCCAACAAAAACAAAACCTTCCAGCATAGAAGCTTAAGATCAACAGAATGCATAGGCTCAAACGGAGCCTGCTGCAAAACACAACAAACAAGGTTGAGGCTCCAAGGAGGAGCAACAGGGTTAAACACAGGCCTGATTTTAGCCAGCGCCTGAACAAAGGACTGCAGATCCACTAATCTCTTGTGCAGTGAGACCGACAGGGCAGAGATCTGACCCTTCAGAGAAATGGCGGATAGACCCTTTTCTAAACCATCTTGGAGAAAGGATAGAATCCGGGTAACCTTCACCTTGTGCCAAGGAAGACTGCGTTCCTCACACCAATGAAGGTAAGTATGCCATACCTTGTGGTAAATACGGCGAGTGACCGGCTTGCAAGCCTGGATTAAAGTATCTATCACACCTCTCTTGGATAAGACTAAAACATTCAATTTCCACGCAGTCAGTTACAGAGAATCAAGATTTTGATGTAAGAAAGGACCCTGAGTCAGAAGGTCCGCATGACAAGGTAACCTCCATGGAGGGGAGGAAGACATTTTTATTAGATCTGCAAACCAAGTTCTTTGTGGCCAGGAAGGAGCTTCTAGTATCACCGGAGCCTGCTCCTGCTTGATGCGAGCCACTACTTGAGGAAGAAGGGCCAATGAAAGAAGATATATGAGATTGAACCTTCATGGAACCGCTAATATGTCTACCAATTCCGCTAGAGGATCCCTCGATCTCGACCCCTATCTGGGTAGCTTGGTGTTGAGACGGGAAACCATGAGGTCTATCTCCAGAACTCCCCATCTGAGAGTTATCTCTGAGAACACCTCAAGGTGGAGAGCCCACTCCCCCGGGTAAAAGGATTGTCTGCTGAGGAAGACCGCTTCTCAGGGACAGGAGATCCCGAACGCAGCCTAAAAAGGCTGCTCTTTTCTCTGATCTTGGAGATAATCTTGAGAGAAGAAATCTGTCTCATGGGGGACGAGATTTGAACCCTATCTTGTAATAGTGGGAAACAACGTCTAATACCCATGGATCCTGAATGTCTTGGACCCAAGCCTCTAGGAAAAATGACAGTCTGCTCACACTCGATCCGGTCCCGACCTGTTTAGGTTTGGAGGAGGCCTGAGTCCGCTGAGTTTTGTCTTAACGAAAGGAAAGAAAATGATTGGCGACCTTTAGTTCTTGTCCTTCTTATCCTGGGGAAGGAAAGCACCGTTCCCTCCTGTTATTGTGGAGATGATGGAGTCCAGGCCTGGCCCAAACAAAATCTTCCCCTTAAATGGTAAGGAAAAAAAGTCTGAATTTAGAAACCATATCTGCAGACTAAGACTTTAACCATTAGTATCACAAATAAAGGAGTTGGCTATCTTGAAAGCCTTAATCCTGTCCTATATATCCTCCATGGGGGATTCTACTTAAATTAGTTCTGACATCGAATCACACCAGTAGGTAGCAGCACCTGCGACTGCTGCCACAGCGGCTGCTGGCTGACATAGGAGACCCATATGCTGAAACATCTTTTTCGTAGATAGCCTTCCAACTTCCTGTCCATGGAATCTCTAAAAGAGGAGCTATCCTCTAGAGGGATAGAAAAAAGCTTGGCGATAGTTCCATAACTCCAAATGAGATTCAGGGACCGGAAAAGTTCCAATCTTTTCACATTCTCTAGAGACAATTTTCGCCATTCGTTCGGGTACCGGGAAGGTTTCAGGAACCTTCTTCTCCTCATAAGGAAACTTAGCTTCCGGAACCTCTAGGGTAGACAACACCTCCTTCAAGGGAAAGCGGAGGTGTTCAACCTTAAAGATAAAATTTGGCTCCTCAGAAGTAGAAGATTTAATTTCAGATACCTCTGACTCCGAAAGCACACCTTCAGATGCAATTAAGGTTAAATCACCCTCAGAAAGGCGAGACAAACTAGCCAACTCAGACTGAAGAGAGGTTTTAACCCCCAAGTCAGTGGAACTATGCTTACGTTTTCTAAAGATAGGCAAAGCGTTTAATGCAACTGATATCGCAGACTTAAGCTGTGAAATAAAGTCTGCTGGCAACAAATTACCTACAGCCAGAGATAAAGGTGCGTCACAGGGCACTGCCTGTGTCATAGGGTTAAAAGGGGACTGAGACTGCAGAATAGGCATCTCATGGACAACGGAGTCCTGAGAGGTAGAAGACTCAGAGTGCATAAAAGTACCAGGGGATAAACCAGACTTAGAACCCTTCTTGGTCTTTAACACAGAACATAAGAAGACAGAAAAGAATTGTGCAGTTGGGCAAACCATAGTCTCCTCGCAATATAAACATGCATTAGTCACAGTGGTCAAAGAAACAGAACCCTCTGAGGGGTTAATATCAGAGTCCTCCATAGCAGGTATAAGGTCTCAATATTATAGCAACGAAAAATAAATTTTTAACACTTAGCATGGCACCTCTACCCTCATCCTTGGCTGAGGTACTCACCACCTCCTAGCTAGACAAGCATGACCGGAATAAAATCAGGATCTCTCCTAATGCCTGCAGCGAACTAGATATGCAGATTGTTACACAGGAACACACTTCCGACCAGCTTCAAAGAAAAACTGCGCCTTAATCACAGGGTGCACATCTAGAGACCGCTCCCAACTAGAAGAGAAACGGCGCAAAGCTTAATATCAGCTGCGTAGCGTTAAAAAAAGGCTCCAGTGGGAAATTTTCCCAAATTGTACTGCATCTTCTGTCAATGTTCTTAATGAGCCCCAAAAAAACTTACACGTGTTCGGGTTGACAAGGAGCTAAGCAGCACATATAGATTGGCCCCCAACTGCTCAGTAAATAACCTGCAAAATATAGAAGGAATTAAATGTTCCCATATCCGGAAAAGAATAAAGTATCACACTGTGAAATGTTTATATCAATGTCCCCATAACCTCAGGGAATTTGCAGCCCTACTAGGCATAATTCCTTTAAAAAAATATAAAGGACGTACCCTCCAGGATCAAAGCTGTGGAGCAGGCAAAGCACCTCAAGGTCTGACAGTCTCACCAAACACATCTGACAGGGACCTGAAGATAAGAAGAAAACAGTGTAAAGCGTTAACACTGATTTTCCAGGCGGTGATAGCTTTAAGTCTAGATAGTCAGAGATCGTTCCCTGCAACATCTAGAGCCAGCATTCACCACAACTCTCAATTAGAGGATTAGATGGTTACTTAAACACCCAAGTCCACACTTGAAGGGAACATACCCATTAACGGACTACACTTTTCTTCTAACACTTCTCTGCCATCCTCCTATAGTGACAAAAGGCAAAGAATGACTGGGGGGATAGGGGAAGTGGGAGGGATATGTATAGCCTTTAGCTGGGGTGTCTTTGCCTCCTCCTGGGGGCCAGGTGTTGATATTCCCATCAGTAATGAATGAAGTCATGGATTCTCCCTGCAATTGGAAAGAAATGGTACCTCCAATCACAATCTCTCATGCCGTTACATTATTGGTCAATTTCAGGTGCCTAAATGGTATATCCTCATTTATGTGGTTAATTATACTTACATATTATACACATTACTTTCATATTAACCATATTTAAGCTTGTGGAGCTTAACTTTATGTAATCTTTTATACAAGTATTCAAATATTGTTAATATGAAAGTAACAATAGTTCAGATTCTGCAAAATTATTCATATTTAGTTAATACTAATAATCCACAACTAAGATTTACCCTTATTGTTCTGAATTCATAGCCATATCATGTTTTTTGTTGTCCATAGTATTCACTATTTTCCTAATGTGTTAATTACTAGTGGCATAAACTATGTTCTCATAACCACTTCTCTCTGAGAGAAGAGATACCAAGGTAGGTAGCGTGTAGCGTACACATGTCTGGAGAACTACATGGCAGAAAAAAGTGCTGCCTTCTAGTGTTCTTACAAATGTATAACATTCTTGCAAAACTGCTGCCAAATAGTGCTGCACACCCCTGAGCTTACTTTCCTGCTTTTCAACTAGAGAACGAAGACATCTTAATAATAGAAGTAAACCGAAAAGTTGTTAATGAATTACATGCTTAATCTGAGTCACGAAAGAAAACAAATTGGGATACGTGTCCTGTAAATTAATAAAGGGGAGATTATAGCCAAATGTAATATAGAAACTATTATGCAGTACATTGCAAGAGATAAGACAAAAACCCATCTCAGATTTGAAAGCAGGTCCCACTGCAGGTAGAAATGCTTTGTCCAAACTGCTTGGGACCGGAAAAGGTTTGAATTTTGGAATAGTTTGGATTTTGGAATGCTTGCATCTTTAAAATGGGACAGTTGGGCAAGGTCATGGAATCAAGTGTAAACGATAATACCATGTCATTTAGGCAATGTTAAAATTAAAAAGCTTATACGTGCAACTAAAGGTAGTTTTATATCATTTTTAAATAATTTTGTGACTTACAAGCAAGGACAATTGTTATTTTGATAGGATTTTTTTTTTTTTTTTTTTTTTTAAATATTAGTGATAAGTTTGGAGTTTATAGTAAGTTTCGATTTTGGAATTCTGGATTTGGGAATATGTACCTGTATTGATACAACTAAAGCACAGACATGCCTAATGTAAATGCTTCTTAATATTAAAGTCTCATATATGTATGTTAATTTTGATAAATATTTACTATTATAATTCTGTTACTTCATATATATTCTAATAGATGCTCAAGCAGCAAAAATCAAAGAAAATAAATAATGATAATTTGATAAAATTAAAAAATAAAGACGACACAACCTTTGTACACTAGGTATTCAAAAGTCCCTGGGGCAGGAATATAAAATGAAACTAATCTAGTGACAAAAACTGTAGAATTGCTCACATTAATATCACTATAAGAAGATTATCTTCCTCTCTCTATTCTTAAATAGTAACCATAAATATATATAACACAAAAGATTGCATGCCCTAAGAACATACAATTGATATAATGCAATTACCCCTTATGGCTATTGTGAAAGTGCATTACTGTCCATCTCTGAGCCTGCACACAACTAGAATACGCTTATGTCAAAACAATATTTATAAGTGCTTCTGAGAACCCATTTTCCTGTACATTTCATTTGCAGAAAGACATTCATGAGTGTGGATAATAGAAGAATTCTAGAGGTAGTTTCTCCACAGCCTAAGGTATGAATGAAAAGCCTATGATGTATTTCATTGTATAATGCAAAAAAACATTAACTGTATTAATCATTAGAAAGTTCAAATCATCTTGGAAAGTACAATATGCTTAGAATCCTATCAATAAATAATTGGCCTAGAAATATCGATATACTGTACTTGATAACTCCCCATCTGTGTTTTTACACTATTTTCTCAGTGTTAAATGATACTATAGCATTTACTAACTTTTTTTTAGAGCCATATGGCAATAATGCAAACACGGCCTAAATTTACCAGCACTGCATTCATTCACTCTTAGACCAAGTTGATGCACTACACCAGACAATTGGCTAACTGATTATTTTATCTTAGTCTTTGAATAATAATAATAATAATATTGATAAAGGATTCTTACCCAAGTTCAACTATCAACCAACTAAAAAAAACAAAAAAGTTCTTTTTTCCTTTATAATATAATAGGGTAAAGAACTGACACTAGATACAGTGTGTTAAAGTGGAATAAATGGATTGAAAATCCGGTGCTAACCCCACAAATAAACTAAACTTAGAAAGATAAAGGCCAAAGGACCTCAAGACAGGGGTTTAATAAGCACTCATTCCTACTACTAGTAAAGAATTAAAACTAAATTTTAATGAGTATAAGTTAAAAAGTTAAAGCACGACCTTATTTACAAGAAATACCTAATAAGAGTCATCTTGTCTCCCTGTTTCCTGGCTGATAACTGCTCCCTCGGCTTCAGGTGACAGAGACAAGAGACAACTAATGTTAAAAAACCAATAAGTGCACCAAAGTGCTTACTTTTAACACAAACGCGTTTCGGCTGTTTACTACAGCCTTTCTCAATGTGGCAAGACAAACTGAGGCCCGGGTGCCACCCCTTCTTATAGCGCACTGCTACCGGTTCTACACCCAATCACAGGCGTTAGATAGGACCGCCCTAATGAGCATCAATGATTACGCTGCAAAAGTGGGCTTGTTCGTTATGTGCGATCTGATTGGCTGATGTGTTAAAAACAATCTGGGGCCAGTGCGCAGTCGCAGCTATGTATATTACGATGTCAATTCGTCTATGGCGATACAGCCCTGTGTAACTCTCTTGATGATTATTTATATTACCAGTATGAATGTCATTTATCCTCTCTAGTTAGAAACAAGGGTTTGTCTTGCCACATTGAGAAAGGCTGTAGTAAACAGCCGAAGCGCGTTTGTGTTAAAAGTAAGCACTTTGGTGCACTTATTGGTTTTTTAACATTAGTTGTCTCTTGTCTCTGTCACCTGAAGCCGAGGGAGCAGTTATCGGCCAGGAAACAGGGAGACAAGATGACTCTTATTAGGTATTTCTTGTAAATAAGGTTGTGCTTTAACTTTTTAACTTATACTCATTAAAATTTAGTTTTAATTCTTTACTAGTAGTAGGAATGAGTGCTTATTAAACCCCTGTCTTGAGGTCCTTTGGCCTTTATCTTTCTGAGTTCTTTTTTCCCTTCATTTATTTATCAGACGCCCTGCCTCTCTCTATGACAAAGCTGAATGAAGATATATTTTTGAATAGACTATAAATAATGTCAGATTTTTGCTATATTGTTTTTTCATTATGAGTTAAAAGGACAGTACTCACGTTGAAACTGTAATATAAAACAACTTTGCCATATAACTGATCAATTATTTTTCACCTTTTTCCTGTAATTGTGGATTTTCCAGTCTTGAAAACTGAAAGCGCACACAGCAGGCTTCCCAAGCCTAGAGTTGCCTGATTTGCAGTTAATCTCTGCTAAAGCCAAACCATTGAGATTTTGTTAACGCAATGATAGTGGCAAGCCTTGTATTCTCCAGGCACAAGTTCGGAAAGAAGCAGCAAACAAGATGTTAATATATTCTAATATTGTTCAGACTCTGCCGATATGTTAATCTACCAGAAGACCGCAAAAAAATGTTGTAAAGACAAGATGCTTACGGTCATTGGTCCTCTAACTATGCTGTGCAAGCTCCTACAAAATAATAAAAAAATATAAAAAAATTGATCTGTTGAAAATACAAACGGCTATGCTCAAGATGCCTCCCACCCTCCATAGCACTAAAGATCCCTACATAGAAAAAGCATCCTGCCTACGTTGCATGTGAATATTTATTATGTCACAATAAAGTAAAGAAAGAAGAAAAACATTTTATGCACTGATTACTTTTTGGAAAGCTCCATTTAAAGATGTCAAGTGTATACTGCTGACATTATGTAAAAATAGAATTTGGCCTGACACAGTTCAACTGAACAGTCTTTGAGTTATTATCAACAACCACCTTTAAAAAAACCAAGGAAACTAGACAGATACTATAAATGATATAAAGAATAGATTAGTATTTCTGACACTGTTCACTCTCACAAGTTCAAATACCTCACGGAATTACACACAGATTAGTTTTTAAGCTCTGGCTATTGGCGTCGGATGTGCAGCAGGAAAACAGAAGTCATCCTTATAAGGCGAGTGAGGCCTTACATTAATAAGTAAATGTAAAGAAACACAAAACGATGTGATGC
Organism: Bombina bombina; assembly: GCF_027579735.1. NCBI lineage: Eukaryota > Metazoa > Chordata > Amphibia > Anura > Bombinatoridae > Bombina > Bombina bombina. The sequence continues at coordinate 288,513,671 of NC_069500.1, forward strand.
CCACAAGATTGCTGTTGACCTCCCCTATTAAATGTACAGTATGTAAACACCATATCTTCTCAGAGAGTCAGGCTTATAGGTCACAAACTAAGTCTTCACAGGCACAATAAACACCACCAGCTCTCTGAGTTTGAATACTGGCGCACGGGCCTTCACAGCATATCTGCATACACCATTGAAAAACAGTAATAACATTTACTAGAAGCATTGCTGCTAATGGAAGTATAATGCAAAAATGCTTCTATTTAAAATTGAAATTCACTGATGCACATTTAGCTTTTGATCATACTATCCCTTTAAATTGTGGGAGTGCCTTTGAATATGTATGAGTGTGAGTATATATATATGTGAGTGTATGTATGTGTGTGTGTGTGAGTGAAGGTGTGACTATATTATAAAAATGCTGGTCGAGAATAAAAATGCCAATATAAAAAGGGGTCCCAGGTGAAAAAAAGTTTAAGAACATCTGCCCTACATAAACTGAACAATCTGAAAAAATATTTTTTGTTTCTTTTGCTTTACTTTGATTGTATTTAAACAGTATTCTATATAAATAGCCTACAGAGCAAGAAACTGAAGAATCTTAAAGGGATAGGAAAAAAGTTTAAAAAAATTAAACTTGTAGGGGGCGGAGCTAACCGCCAGAGAGGATAGAAGCATTGAGACAGAGCTCTGTCAAAAAACTGCAAAAAGACTCCTTTAAACCTCACAAAATCCACTGTAACCGAGAGAAAACAGTGGTAAAACATAGCAGGACGATCCGGTAACAGACTTTTCTGGTTAATATTGAAGCAAAACTATCCGGGTTAAACACTTCCAGAACAAATCAGTAAAGACCGCGGCCTACCTCAGAACTCGCAACTTGGACTAAGCAGCACAAAGCTCCTAAATAACTCCCAACAACTAACGGAGCACAATCCAGTACACAGCACAAGTGAAAACGGATGTTTTTTACCTTAAAAGAGGGAGAACAGTCAGAACGCATAGAGAAGTCTGAGTATACAGGGTAAGAGAGGTGGCAAAATCGCCATCTTTAATTTTACACACAGCAGACAAGCCTACAAAGAAACCGCAATCCCCTTACATAATTCTAGGTGAAGTGAAGGCAACTCTGATATAAATAACTTAAGGTTAGCTCCAAAATATTTCATAAAAGTGCAGTAGCCCCACAAAGTTGTCCCATCAGGGAATAAGCACTGCTCCCATAACCCTACTGGTGAAACTACCTGTGACATAGGTGGGAAGTTAGGAGAGGAGATGCTGATAAGGGACAATTAACTCTTGGGAGTTTTACTTATTGCAAGAGATAACCAGAGACGACAATATTATTAAAGGGCCACTGTAAGTAAATATTTTCTATGCCTGTTACTAACGAACTACCCCAAATACGCTTTTTATCAATAGCATTTCATTAACATATTTCTACCGTATATCAGAAATCTTGTCTGCAAATTTAATTGTTTTCCAAACCCACTCCGTGGGTATCCTTTGCTCTGTACCAATCCGTTTACAATACCTAGGTTTCAAAATGGCGCTTTAAACACAAAGTTATTGGTTTAAGTATTTTGAACATGCAGTGCTGAAAATAGTGGGCAGGATAACGTGACATCATCGGCGAATAAAAGATATAACTTTTAGAACGTTATGAAACTTTGTTTTGGAGAAAATATAGGTCAGTAGTTTTTAATTAATGTTTATTAACTTTAATATGTTAGTTGTTTAGCTTAAAAATTATAACAGAAAGTAATCCTTTAACTGAAACTATAGGTGAAGCCCTAATCGCCACAGCGCGCCATATTATGCTTTAAACAGTGAAGCAGGAGAACGGCAAGAACAGTATGTAAAGTCTGACACAAAGGTAAACCTACCACTCAACAACTACATTATTTAATTAAATAAATTTGACTCTATCAGGCAACAAAAGCAAATCTACCCCCTCAACATAACCACAATATCTGGGACTCCTGACACTTCTAACATGAAGAATAAATAACAGACAGTTATGGACAGGAGTTGAATATCCCACTAATAATTGGAATGATGTCGTGGACTCTCCATGTCTTAGGAGAGAAAACAAAATTGTGCTTACTTGATAAATTAATCTTTCATGATGGTTAGAGTCTACGAGACATCACATATGGCAAGTTACTCTGCTGACCACTAGAAGGAGAGAAACATCCTTGCATACAAATCACTCCTACTACCCTGAATACTCAATCATATATATAGTTAAGTAGATGGAAGATCACTGTTCACAATAAAATAATCCTATTCTCCTTGCATTACACCATTGACATAAACTGAACTTTAGCTTTAAATAAATGGGAGGAGTGTATTCTTTTAATATATCTTTTTTTAATCTGTCCCTTACATTAAGAGCATAGCAGGGGAGTAAACATGGAACGATTACCCTTTGGCTTGTTTGATCCAGTCCACAGGGAGTAGCAATACTTTATTCAAATTCCCTTGCTTCCACAATTAGGGACTTTCAGTTACCGACTGTACTTTCACTCCCCTCCTCAGTATCACTGTGTATAGTCCATTCTCATTATGTTCATATGACTCCTCTCAGTTGTCATTCAATAATCAATCCACTTCACCAGGTATTCAGGCAATTGATTAGCAAATACGGAAACAATGATGAACCGAGGAGCGCTTATTTAATAAAACATAGCTTTTATTTTCCATAAATTTAAAATACAAAGAGTAAATAGATTAGCATTTCAAACCTCCACACACACTCCAGTGTCAATGGCATCATTGGTCAGCTGACGCGTTTCAGCTAATGGTTGTACTGATAGTTGAATGACCAACTTACTGTTCATTCCTATTCTTAAAACTTAGACCAGAGTTCAATTGCCTTAACAAATGACAATCTTCTATCCCGTTAAACAGAGGCTACTCCTTATCTTTTTCACTTAGTTACAAATTAAATTACAATGTAATACATGCTGATGGGAGAAAGAAAAACATTTCTGAAAGGAAGTCTTCACGGTGGGCATGAGAACACTTGGATTAGATCCACAAACCAGATCCTACAATGTGTTTCATTTTCACTATCAGCCTGGAGAGTAACACGAACAAATTGAAAAACCAAGGATTTGAGAACTGGCACAATGGCTGAGCAGCTTGTGATTTATGCAAGAGGCCATGAGATCTCTTTCTGGTAGACAACAACATCTCATTACCTGGTCAAAAAACTCCTGATTCAGAGATAACTCCCTTTGGTAAAGAGATTGGCTAATGAGAAAATATTCCAGATTGTTCACACCTGGGATGAAAATAGCAGACCAAGATTTGAGCCATAAAGTTTGTCTAGCCAGAAAAGCCAAAGCAGAATTCTTTTAATCGATGCAAATCATTTCCACTGCTGCATCACAAATAAAGCGGTTTGCTGTTCTCAGGAAATTTAAGTGATCCTGAATCTCATACAGAGAATTTCTCCAAAAATAAATTGCAGCTACACAGGCAACAAGTTTTTTATCCAAAAGATCTTTAAAAGACGAAATATCTTCAAAAGGAATAGCAATATGCAGTACCAGTGTTATTGGTGAGAGCTGAGACAAACAAAAAGCTAAAGAAAAAAAAATTAAATTATGCTTAACTAATAATTTTCTTTTCTTCAGATGGAAAGAGTCCACAGCAGCATTTATTACTTTTTGGGAAAAAGGAACCTGGCCACCAGGAGGAGGCAAAGACACACCAGCCAAATGCTTAAATACTCCTCCCACTTCCCTCATCTCCCAGTCATTCTGCCGAGGAACAAGGAACAGTAGAAGAAATACCAGGGTGAAAAGGTGCCAGAAGAATAAAAAATAAGACGCCCCACAGAAAAAATACGGGTGGGGAGCTGTGGAATCTTTTCATCTGAAGAAAAGAAAATGATCATGTAAGCATAATTGAAGTTTTTCTTCATAAATGGAAAGAGTCCACAGCTGCATTCATTACTTTTGGGAAAACAATACTCAAGCTATAGAGGACACTGAATGCAAAAACAGGAGGGTACAATAGGCGGCCTATTCTGAGGGCACTAGGCCTGAAAAAAACACAACCAAACCAAACCCCGCTTCGTCTGAGCCGGGCAAAAAAAACAGAAGGAAAAGGCCCCAAGGACACTGACCCTGATAGTCCGAAAGCCTAACTAGAGAACGCAAAGCAGACTCACTGAGGCAACAATCCTCCAGGAGAACCGTCACAAAGCAGTCGGTCCCCTTACTAGTACAGTACCAAAATCCCCAAAAGGGAGAGGACAAGGGTAAGCCAAAGGGATACCCAAAAGGTACAGCAAAATCCATAAAGGAAAAAAAAACCTTCAAAGGAAGGCCAAGTCCACAGAGACCCGAATGGATCCCAAGGGGAGAGGACACCTAACCCACAAGGAGCAACCGGGCATCATCAAGGAGAAGAAACATCTCCCAAACATCGTGCAACAGCACAGAAAAAGACAGCTGAAGACAAAGTCCTCAAAACGTCAGAACTCAGAGACTGAGCAAACAGAAAATTACGAGTAGCAATCTCAGAAAATATACATCTGAGTCCAGTAACACACTGCCATCCGTAGGAAGACACGGAGTAAACACTATCCGTAAGGAAGGAGCGGCCAAACAAAATAGCAGACTGCCCAACCTCCAAGACAAAGATTGCCCAACCTCCAAGACAGAGGACACTCTCCAGGCAATCCAGGCCGCCAAGCCTACTCACAGATCTCAAAGGGGGAAAGGCACAGAACCTCTAAAAAAAGAAGGTCCACTGTCACCCCCAATACCTGAGGATGAACAAAAGATCTCAGATCCTACACCTAGCCAGACCAGCCCAAGCAACGGCAGATCTGAAAGCAAGGGAACCGAAAGGAACCCCAAGACCGGCCCCCAAAAGTGTGGAAGAATGGACACAGCCACTTCAACCTAAAGACAATCGAGCAGGCGTTAGACCCAAGGAGATCTAACAAGACCACCCGACTAAGTATCAATGCGGAGCCAGCAGCTCCCCAGCTGGAAAGGAACAACTCAAAGAGCAGACCAATCCCCGAATCAGATAAACATCTGTTCCAACCTCCCGAACACAGGAGAGGCCCCTAAAAAAGGAAACACACCTCCGTAAGGAAGACAACGAGCCCCCTGAAAAAGAGAGCATTGATAAAAACCTGCCCATAAGACAGGAAGTCGTAGGAAGAACCAAGAGGACATAAGGCCACGTCAATGACGAACACGGAAGAACCCCTTAAAACACCATCATGCTAGCACACATACCAGGCGCAAAAGTGACAACTGAGCAACCGCAAACCTTCTGTTTTCTAGACAGGAAAGCCCACCATCAGGTCACGTTAGTTGGCTGTCCCAAGGGAACCGTATCGTCCGGCACAAGATAAGCCCCAAGGAGTCCCGGCTCTCAGTAAATCTGGCAAAGTTGTAAAACAGAACAGCCAGAACAAGGGCTAAGCCCAATTACCCCAGAAACTGGAACCCTCAGGCCAGTCCTAGGATCATAAGGTTCGGTAACATCCCACAGCGCGATCCACAAAGAGAAAACGCTGAGTAAAACCCTTGACAACTGGAAGATCAGGACAAGAAGCCCGGGAACCACAAATGTTTAGATTAAACAATCTTCCAGGAACATAAATCGCTCGTCTGATATAAAAAAACACGCCTCCCAGGGAAAAATCCAGAATAACCCGAATAACATGAGCAAGAAGCACTTGCAAGTCCCGACCCAAAGGGAAGAGACCACCCCTTGCAGGAGCCCAACATTCTAAAGAGCCAGGATCATAAAAGGACACTAGAGCTAACAGGCGTCCAAGCAACATTAACATGATTGTGCTTGAAAAGTGTGGCTAATCCCCCTAAGGGACACAAGGCACTGCTCATTTTATCAACCTCAAAAGGAGGAAAGGCTGAGTAGACCTTGCGGGGGATCGAATTAGCAACCCTCGGTTTGCTACAGTATAGAGTAGCCACAGAGCATTAGTAAGCTGAGCTAGCTGTCCAGCTAGCCACAAGCTCCAGACACAAGGGGAACAGTGAGGACAAGTCACCCGAACAGAGCAACATCAAGCCTCCACATCACCTCAGATTCGAAGTCAGAAGACAGTAAAACATGGGTTTGGATGCCACCTGGATGGCAATACCTGACCCATAAGAGTGGAAAACCACTAGGACCTCTTCTATCCCAAGAAAGAGATGCAGAGCATTCCCAACACCAGGGAAGGACCCCTAACCGGAGTCCAAAAAGACCTCACTGTCTAATGTCCCGAAAAAGGAACAACCAACTCCCGAAGGGAATACAAGTCCCCCAAAGGCGACCCATCCACAAGGAGAAACAGACAAATCCAAGGGTCTCAAAAAAGAAGAGAACCACTAAAGGAACAAGTCCAAAAAGGGCAATTTCCTAAAGCAACACTGCCCCGACTGGTGGAAAAGAGGCGCTAAACCTTTTAATTTAGGACTAAAACAAACCCGAGAGCCGCACGGACCCGCAAGTCCTCTTGAGAATGCTTAGCTGAAGCTTGTAAAACAAATAACAAGAAACATAAATAATGTTAAGAGCACTCGGCACCCCAACCTGACCAGCAAGGTATAATAGGCACCACATGTCTGAATAAGCCACAAGACAGAAGATCTGAACCCAAGCAAGACCAGCTAGCACCAGGGTCATAACTGCCAAGCTGGCTAAATCCGCCCTCAGAGAGGGAGGAAGAAAAAACAAACAAACATGGGACTAACGTGTCCCGAACAACTTCTGTAGAAGCAAACAGCGAGTATCGATCCCAGAGAAAGTTCCCACAGGAAACATAGTATGAAAAATAAAAATAAAATGTATCCTAACCGGATAAAATAAAGTAACAGGCAACCCGATCCGCAGGACCAGCCTAACAGAAACCCTGTTCTTCCAACAAAACTGGGAAGGATCTCCATAACAAGACTTAAAGGAGATTACTTCATCCCCCCATGTCTAACGAGGTGAGCCATTCGAAGGAGGAGACTGAAGAGAAGGATAGGGTCCTCAAACAGCTCAAAAATGTGTCTGAGTAGAACACGAAGGCGAGCCAACCTGTAACAAAAGGCACAACACTCAGGAACAGTTACACCCGCAGGGAACTGCACATGCCCTCCTGTGGCTGAGAGACCTGGGGCAATCGGGCACGAGCACAATCGCAAATAAACATCTGAACTTTATAGATGCGCAAGCGCCAAAAGTATGTAAAAGTGAAAATGTGCCACAACCTCCGGGGGGAACAATCCACCCTCCGAGGAGGAATAAACATAACCTGGGTTACCCGCATGTGTAGTAGTAGGGAGCGGTAGGGAACTCGCCTCCTGGAGGACAGGGCCCCCGTGAGGCGGATGGCTCAGCAGTCCCTTGAATCCCCGAGCCCGAGGAACAAAGCGCTCTAGAATGGCCTAAAGAACATAACTGACTGACCAAAGTCAATGAGGTGAATTCGCATTCGTCACAGAACGAAGAATCTGAATCAGAAAGTTGAATAATCTCAACATCAGTATCCTCCATAACTGGATAAAGGATACCAAAAAATTGACTAAATATAAAACAATTTAAACGGCACCTGACACCCACAATGGCTGGGGCACTAACCACATCCTATGAACCAAACACCAGCGAGCTAGAATTCTCCATCGCCACACAGTCAGGAATGCGGAAATGGGAGACCAGAATGTAACAAGCCTGTACAGTGCAAAAAAAGCGCTCCCGACCGTAAGGTCACGTCACTTCGAAAGGCACTACATAAACACTACACATAAGCAGATTGAATCACATAACAAACATGATTAAACCCCCCCCCCCCCCCTGTTCGATAATCCACCTCAGGAGATATTAACCCTTGATTCAAAGATACTAAAAAAAGTCTCACTGAGACCCTGTATTTTTCATGTGAGTTCTCAGGAACAAGTGAGTTACAGTACAATCATGAAGAAGTAAAATGAAACGATCTTTCCGGAACCTACGCCATGGAACAGGAACACAGCCCTTCAAGTGCGACAGATAGTAGCCTCGCCTCCGCCATGGACTTGAGAGAAGAAATTAGGCAGCGAAGTGAAGTTCACAACGTCGATTTCTTGTGGAGTTGTTAAAATGGGTCGGGATGGTTTCGCAGAATGACTCTTACTGCATCTCTGGAGTCTAACTTTCATCCAAGCCCTCACTGAGAGACTGACAGGATTACTTAAAACTCCCGTCCCATGTCGAAGAGTACTACCCTCCATAAAAGACGAAAACAAACTTCTGACACTTCTCTGCCAACCTCCTGGGACAAAATGTAAAGAATGACTGGGTATGAGGGAAGTGGGAGGAGTATTTAAGCTTTTGGCTTGGGTGTCTTTGCCTCCTCCTGGTGGCCAGGTTCTTATTTCCCAAAAGAAATGAATGCAGCTGTGGACTCTTTCCATTTATGAAGAAAAAAGGATTTTATCGCGGGTGACGGAAACTGCTTCCACTAGATAAGTCCATCCTAGGTAATGCAAGCATGGAGCCAAGATTCATTAATGATTGTTGGATAAATCCACATTTCATCTGGGAGATGTGACATTTTCCAGTCAGAACAGATCTTTCACTGCCTGGCTGACCACTCCTAGTATATCCTTCTGTCTGACAAAGCACTATGTGGAGGAAATGGGTCTAAGATCGGTTAGAGCAGGGTTCTTCATACCATGGGTTGGGAAAAAATTACTTGGTTGCAACACCATTTTTACTGGGTTGTGACTATGTGTGTGTTGTAGGGTGAGTGTGTGTTCTATGAGAGTGTGTGTGAATTGTGTGTTGTATGAGGGTGTGTGTATTGTTTGAGAGTGTGTGTGAAGTGTGTGTGTGTGTTATTACCTCTTACAAGACTTTGAAGTTTGACAACAATCAGGAATAGAGTATGCACACATTTTAGCCACTTTGCCAAAAATTGCAGCTATCTTGTATATTACTTCACACATTTTCAGACCAAGTATAAAAATAGGATTGCAAAGGTATGTGGTATTATGGCACTGGGTTTTGGGGGAAAAGTTTAAAGATCCCTGGGTTAGAGAACATTTAAAGACAAGTAGATCAGCACTTCAGAATTCACATGACTATTTATGAGACAAACAAATGAAGATTCAGGGTAGTGGGAGGAACTTAAATCTCTAGTGGTCTGGAGGGTATCTTCCAAAATGTGATGTCTTGTGGATTCTCAGATGTGATGAAAGAAATAAAATGTTATACCATTTAAATACATCCAGCAAATGTTACTAATTTACTTCCATGCAGCATTAAGCTACAATCAATTCAATCAATGGGGTTTTACATTTTCCAAATTTTACTTTCAAAAAGTTGTTTCTGAATAATATTTGCTGCATAAACTCTAACAGTTCCCCTAGGGCACAACAAGAAACCAAAATAAAAAAACAGAATTTATGTTTACCTGATAAATTTCTTTCTCCAACGGTGTGTCCGGTCCACGGCGTCATCCTTACTTGTGGGATATTCTCTTCCCCAACAGGAAATGGCAAAGAGCCCAGCAAAGCTGGTCACATGATCCCTCCTAGGCTCCGCCTACCCCAGTCATTCGACCGACGTTAAGGAGGAATATTTGCATAGGAGAAACCATATGGTACCGTGGTGACTGTAGTTAAAGAAAATAAAATATCAGACCTGATTAAAAAAACCAGGGCGGGCCGTGGACCGGACACACCGTTGGAGAAAGAAATTTATCAGGTAAACATAAATTCTGTTTTCTCCAACATAGGTGTGTCCGGTCCACGGCGTCATCCTTACTTGTGGGAACCAATACCAAAGCTTTAGGACACGGATGAAGGGAGGGAGCAAATCAGGTCACCTAAATGGAAGGCACCACGGCTTGCAAAACCTTTCTCCCAAAAATAGCCTCAGAAGAAGCAAAAGTATCAAACTTGTAAAATTTGGTAAAAGTGTGCAGTGAAGACCAAGTCGCTGCCCTACATATCTGATCAACAGAAGCCTCGTTCTTGAAGGCCCATGTGGAAGCCACAGCCCTAGTGGAATGAGCTGTGATTCTTTCGGGAGGCTGCCGTCCGGCAGTCTCGTAAGCCAATCTGATGATGCTTTTAATCCAAAAAGAGAGAGAGGTAGAAGTTGCTTTTTGACCTCTCCTTTTACCTGAATAAACAACAAACAAGGAAGATGTTTGTCTAAAATCCTTTGTAGCATCTAAATAGAATTTTAGAGCGCGAACAACATCCAAATTGTGCAACAAACGTTCCTTCTTTGAAACTGGTTTTGGACACAGAGAAGGTACGATAATCTCCTGGTTAATGTTTTTGTTAGAAACAACTTTTGGAAGAAAACCAGGTTTAGTACGTAAAACCACCTTATCTGCATGGAACACCAGATAAGGAGGAGAACACTGCAGAGCAGATAATTCTGAGACTCTTCTAGCAGAAGAAATCGCAACTAAAAACAAAACTTTCCAAGATAATAACTTAATATCAACGGAATGTAAGGGTTCAAACGGAACCCCCTGAAGAACTGAAAGAACTAAATTGAGACTCCAAGGAGGAGTCAAAGGTTTGTAAACAGGCTTGATTCTAACCAGAGCCTGAACAAAGGCTTGAACATCTGGCACAGCTGCCAGCTTTTTGTGAAGTAATACCGACAAGGCAGAAATCTGTCCCTTCAGGGAACTTGCAGATAATCCTTTTTCCAATCCTTCTTGAAGGAAGGATAGAATCCTAGGAATCTTAACCTTGTCCCAAGGGAATCCTTTAGATTCACACCAACAGATATATTTTTTCCAAATTTTATGGTAAATCTTTCTAGTCACAGGCTTTCTGGCCTGAACAAGAGTATCGATAACAGAATCTGAGAATCCTCGCTTCGATAAAATCAAGCGTTCAATCTCCAAGCAGTCAGCTGGAGTGAAACCAGATTCGGATGTTCGAACGGACCCTGAACAAGAAGGTCTCGTCTCAAAGGTAGCTTCCAAGGTGGAGCCGATGACATATTCACCAGATCTGCATACCAAGTCCTGCGTGGCCACGCAGGAGCTATCAAGATCACCGACGCCCTCTCCTGCTTGATCCTGGCTATCAGCCTGGGGATGAGAGGAAATGGCGGGAACACATAAGCTAGTTTGAAGGTCCAAGGTGCTACTAGTGCATCCACTAGAGCCGCCTTGGGATCCCTGGATCTGGCCCCGTAGCAAGGAACTTTGAAGTTCTGACGAGAGGCCATCAGATCCATGTCTGGAATGCCCCACAGGTGAGTGACTTGGGCAAAGATTTCCGGATGGAGTTCCCACTCCCCCCGGATGCAATGTCTGCCGACTCAGAAAATCCGCTTCCCAATTTTCCACTCCTGGGATGTGGATAGCAGACAGGTGGCAGGAGTGAGACTCCGCCCAAAGAATAATTTTGGTTACTTCTTCCATCGCTAGGGAACTCCTTGTTCCCCCCTGATGGTTGATGTACGCAACAGTCGTCATGTTGTCTGATTGAAACCGTATGAACCTGGTCCTCGCAAGCTGGGGCCAGGCCTGGAGAGCATTGAATATCGCTCTCAGTTCCAGAATATTTATCGGTAGAAGAGATTCTTCCCGAGACCAAAGACCCTGAGCTTTCAGGGATCCCCAGACCGCGCCCCAGCCTATCAGACTGGCGTCGGTCGTGACAATGACCCACTCTGGTCTGTGGAACATCATCCCTTGAGACAGATTGTCCAGGGACAGCCACCAACGGAGTGAGTCTCTGGTTCTCTGATTTACTTGTATCTTCGGAGACAAGTCTGTATAGTCCCCATTCCACTGACTGAGCATGCACAGTTGTAATGGTCTTAGATGAATGCGCGCAAAAGGAACTATGTCCATCGCCGCCACCATCAACCCGATCACTTCCATGCACTGAGCTATGGAAGGAAGAGGAACGGAATGAAGTATCCGACAAGAGTCCAGAAGCTTTGTTTTTCTGGCCTCTGTTAGAAAGATCCTTATTTCTAAGGAGTCTATAATTGTTCCCAAGAAGGGAACCCTTGTTGACGGGGATAGAGAACTCTTTTCCACGTTCACTTTCCAGCCGTGAGATCTGAGAAAGGCCAGGACAATGTCCGTGTGAGCCTTTGCTTGAGGAAGGGACGACGCTTGAATCAGAATGTCGTCCTGGTAAGGTACTACTGCAATGCCCCTTGGTCTTAGCACCGCTAGAAGGGACCCTAGTACCTTTGTGAAAATCCTTGGAGCAGTGGCTAATCCGAAAGGAAGCGCCACGAACTGGTAATGTTTGTCCAGGAATGCAAACCTTAGGAACCGATGATGTTCCTTGTGGATAGGAATATGTAGATACGCATCCTTTAAATCCACCGTGGTCATGAATTGACCTTCCTGGATGGAAGGAAGGATAGTTCGAATGGTTTCCATCTTGAACGATGGGACCTTGAGAAATTTGTTTAAGATCTTGAGATCTAGGATTGGTCTGAACGTTCCCTCTTTTTTGGGAACTATGAACAGATTGGAGTAGAACCCCATCCCTTGTTCTCTTAATGGAACAGGATGAATCACTCCCATTTTTAACAGGTCTTCTACACAATGTAAGAACGCCTGTCTTTTTATGTGGTCTGAAGACAACTGCGACCTGTGGAACCTCCCCCTTGGGGGAAGTCCCTTGAATTCCAGAAGATAACCCTGGGAGACTATTTCTAGCGCCCAAGGATCCAGAACATCTCTTGCCCAAGCCTGAGCGAAGAGAGAGAGTCTGCCCCCCACCAGATCCGGTCCCGGATCGGGGGGCCAATATTTCATGCTGTCTTGGTAGCAGTGGCAGGTTTCTTGGCCTGCTTTCCCTTGTTCCAGCCTTGCATTGGTCTCCAAGCTGGCTTGGCCTGAGAAGTATTACCCTCTTGCTTAGAGGACGTAGCACCTTGGGCTGGTCCGTTTTTACGAAAGGGACGAAAATTAGGTCTATTTTTTGCCTTGAAGGGCCGATCCTGAGGAAGGGCGTGGCCCTTACCCCCAGTGATATCAGAGATAATCTCTTTCAAGTCAGGACCAAACAGCGTTTTCCCCTTGAAAGGAATGTTTAGTAGCTTGTTCTTGGAAGACGCATCAGCCGACCAAGATTTCAACCAAAGCGCTCTGCGCGCCACAATAGCAAACCCAGAGTTCTTAGCCGCTAACTTAGCCAATTGCAAAGAGGCGTCTAGAGTGAAAGAATTAGCCAATTTGAGAGCATTGATTCTGTCCATAATCTCCTCATAAGGAGGAGAGTCACTATCGAGCACCTTAAGCAGTTCATCAAACCAGAAATATGCGGCAGTAGTGACAGGGACAATGCATGAAATGGGTTGTAGAAGGTAACCCTGCTGAACAAACATCTTTTTAAGCAAACCTTCTAATTTTTTATCCATAGGATCTTTGAAAGCACAACTATCCTCTATGGGAATAGTGGTGCGTTTGTTTAAAGTAGAAACCGCTCCCTCGACCTTGGGGACTGACTGCCATAAGTCCTTTCTGGGGTCGACCATAGGAAACAATTTTTTAAATATGGGGGGAGAGACGAAAGGAATACCGGGCCTTTCCCATTCTTTATTAACAATGTCCGCCACCCGCTTGGGTATAGGAAAAGCTTCTGGGAGCCCCGGCACCTCTAGGAACTTGTCCATTTTACATAGTTTCTCTGGGATGACTAAATTTTCACAATCATCCAGAGTGGATAATACCTCCTTAAGCAAAATGCGGAGATGTTCCAATTTAAATTTAAATGTAATCACATCAGATTCAGCCTGCTGAGAAATGTTCCCTAAATCAGTAATTTCTCCCTCAGACAAAACCTCCCTGGCCCCCTCAGATTGGGTTAGGGGCCCTTCAGAGATATTAATATCAGCGTCGTCATGCTCTTCAGTAACTAAAACAGAGCAGCCACGCTTACGCTGACAAGGGTTAATTTTGGCTAAAATGTTTTTGACAGAATTATCCATTACAGCCGTTAATTGTTGCATAGTAAGGAGTATTGGCGCGCTAGATGTACTAGGGGCCTCCTGAGTGGGCAAGACTCGTGTAGACGAAGGAGGGAATGATGCAGTACCATGCTTACTCCCCTCACTTGAGGAATCATCTTGGGCATCATTGTCATTATCACATAAATCACATTTATTTAAATGAATAGGAATTCTGGCTTCCCCACATTCAGAACACAGTCTATCTGGTAGTTCAGACATGTTAAACAGGCATAAACTTGATCAGAAAGTACAAAAAACGTTTTAAAATAAAACCGTTACTGTCACTTTAAATTTTAAACTGAACACACTTTATTACTGCAATTGCGAAAAAACATGAAGGAATTGTTCAAAATTCACCAAATTTTCACCACAGCGTCTTAAAGCCTTGAAAATATTGCACACCAATTTTGGAAGCTTTAACCCTTAAAATAACGGAACCGGAGCCGTTTTAAGCTTTAAACCCCTTTACAGTCCCTGGTATCTGCTTTGCTGAGACCCAACCAAACCCAAAGGGGAATACGATACCAAATGACGCCTTCAGAAGTCCTTTATAAGTATCAGAGCTCCTCTCACATGCGACTGCATGCCATGCCTCTCAAAAACAAGTGCGCAACACCGGCGCGAAAATGAGACTCTGCCTATGCTTTGGGAAAGCCCCTAAAGAATAAGGTGTCTAAAACAGTGCCTGCCGATATTATTATATCAAAATACCCAGATAAAATGATTCCTCAAGGCTAAATATGTGTTAATAATCAATCGATTTAGCCCAGAAAAAGTCTACAGTTTAAATAAGCCCTTGTGAAGCCCTTATTTACAATCGTAATAAACATGGCTTACCGGATCCCATAGGGAAAATGACAGCTTCCAGCATTACATCGTCTTGTTAGAATGTGTCATACCTCAAGCAGCAAGGGACTGCAAACTGTTCCCCCAACTGAAGTTAATTGCTCTCAACAGTCCTGTGTGGAACAGCCATGGATTTTAGTTACGGTTGCTAAAATCATTTTCCTCATACAAACAGAATTCTTCATCACTTTTCTGTTTCTGAGTAAATAGTACGTACCAGCACTATTTGAAAATAACAAACTCTTGATTGAATAATGAAAAACTACAGTTAAACACTAAAAAACTCTAAGCCATCTCCGTGGAGATGTTGCCTGTACAACGGCAAAGAGAATGACTGGGGTAGGCGGAGCCTAGGAGGGATCATGTGACCAGCTTTGCTGGGCTCTTTGCCATTTCCTGTTGGGGAAGAGAATATCCCACAAGTAAGGATGACGCCGTGGACCGGACACACCTATGTTGGAGAAATGTACATTTATTTTAACTGTAGTTTTCCTTCATTACAGGAAAAAAAGACAGCTAATGGAAAAGTGTTAAAAATGTATCACTTACAATTCAGCAACTACTAAGATGATACACTACAGCACAATTTAATTTAGAAACCCAATAAAAGCAAGAAAATTGTACTGCCAGTTCACATTAATATTTACACCTAGCCAGCTATTCAAAACTTTCGATTGGATGAAATCATAAACAACTATAGCCTCTTATAAAAGGCAGCCAACTGACTACTGTTAAAATGCAATAGCATAAGATCACTATTCAAGCTGACGTAAGCATAATGCTAAATGGTTGCGTCATAGTTTATTTTTTACAGATATTGGAAATTTCCAGTCAGGAAAAACATTAGTTTCTTGGAAATATAAATATAAACACAGGGCTCAAAATTTCTACTCTTTACTAGCCATTGGCGAGTGGAAATTTAATGGTGGCAAGTAAAAGTTAGTGAGTAAAAAAAATGTTTACTCCTATTGCAGCACTGAAAAACACACATTTTAGACTATGTACTAAAAATATTATCTGAAGGAATATTATATATCCTAGAAAGGGCAAGGATATGTATTCCTTTAGGGCTGTAGGAACACCATTAGTGCTTAGTCTGTTACTTCTGAGAGGGTAAACGGGGGCAGAGAGAGAGATTGGGGAGGAAAAGTAAAGTGGAGAAGAAGATATCTTTTACCAGACAGTGGAGAACAAAAAAGAGTAAAAAGATATGAGAGAGGGGAAATAAAAAGTGTAAAGAGAAGATATGGCCTGAGACAGAAGCGAGAGGGTAAAAAGAGAGATTGAAAAGAGGAGGGAGGGGAGAAAGCTAAATTACTGCACAATAATGTGTTTCACAATGGCTAAACATATGCAAATAAGGGGTGGTAGTGGGTGTGATGTGGGTAGGTAGTTGGTAGGATCTGAAGTGGCGAGTAACATTTTGTCCTGGCTAGTAGCTTATGACCTGAATTTTGGATCTGTGATTACTGCCACTTGGCAGTTTAAAGATAATACCTGTCCTGATGAAGGCCCAACTGAGGGCCGAAACGTCGACCATGTATTAATGTTCTAAGAATAAAGAAAATATTTTTCTCTATACAAACCCTGAGAATGCCCTTCTTCCACACTGTTCTTTTTTTTTTTTTTTCTCTCTCTCTCACACACGTATATATATATATATATACACACATATGAATATATATATATATATATATATATATACACACACACATATGAATATATATATATATATATATATATATATATAAATATATATCAATGTAAATATTTGCATAGGAAATTATCACATCTAGGCAAGATTCCCCGCTCGCTTTTCCCCAGAAATACCTCACATACAATGTTACCAATGCACTGGTGCATTGGTAACATAGTATGTGAGGTATTTCTGGGGAAAAGCGAGCAGGGAATCTTGCCTAGATGTGATAATTTCCTATGCAAATATTTATATTGATTTAATTTTGAGACATGGAGGATTTTAAATTTCAGTTTTTTATCTCCCCCATTAATTTTAATGAATTTATATATGTGTGTGTGTGTATGTGTGTAACATTTTGGGCTGGCTACTACTAGTAGCTTAGGGCTCAAAATTTCAAGCCCTAAGCTAGTAGCCAGTCCAAAATGTTACTCGCCACTTTGATTCCACCCACTAACCCACCCTACCCTTTGCATATGTTTAGTTAATATGAAACACCTTATTGTGATGTAATTTTTTAATATGGTTTATGTTTTATGCCATAAATTTAATAATGCTACATACAGTTCTAAATTAACAAAAATAAGTGCATAGCGATGGGGCGTGTCTCTGGGCAGCACCTTGAATGGTAGCAATATTGGGAGCTCCGTGTGGATCACTGTTAATCTGCCTGTTATCAGTGAACTAAATGACCATCCAGTTATTTTATCCTTATATACGGATTCTACAGATCAAGATAAAGTGAACAAAGTATTTCCCTTGAGAATACCACCGTTGCACACCAATCCGGAGCGTTGAGGCCTCAGGCAAGCTCTACACAGAGAGGTTCTCAACATCCCCCCCCCCCTGTAGTAAAATAGACCGGGTAAGCAGTGCACAGACACTGAACAAAATATTTATTTTGCTATCAACATTACTTATGTCTACATAATCTCACCTCTGCTATTGAGGCTAGAGAGCAGGAGAATTCAGAGCCTTCCCTACCAGCACGTACCAGCTAAAGATGGCGTCTGGCGCAGAAACAATACTTGCAGCCGTGACAAGGCTACTACAAGATCATCATATGAGGATACAACAGACTTGGGCTACTGAATGGGGTGACCTCCGTATGCTAGCTAGACAAGTTGGCCGCAGCTATACAAAGCCAAGAGACCTTGCAGAGAACGCTGAAGAAGCTACAAGTTATCAAGGGCCTGGTCATAGCCTATCAAACCCAGAACCTCAAGTTCACGCTCCGGCGACGGCAGTACCACAGTTGAGCCCACCTGTTAAGACCTTCCCAGCAGTGGACAAATACCCAGATGGCGTCCCGGTCGTGGCCGGGATGCAACTACAAGCTTCCAGGCAACAGCAGACCGCTATGGCAGGGGCAGTCAGCGCGGTAGTAAATGTCGTACCCCCATGCACAGACATGACTCACCTCTCCTACTGCGCTAGTGATATCAGCGAGCTGTGTCAGGAGTACCGCGATTGGAAAGTGACAGCGGGAGAACTGAAGCGGCCTAAGCTACAACCTGCTTACCGGGAGAGCATTGCTGTTGGGGCTTGGGCTACAGCGGTGAAATCTCAAGCTGCACACCACCGCTTACCTTTGGAAAAAGCGAGACCAAATGTTCGATCATCAATATGGGGCACCTTTCAGGGATCTTTCTGCCAGCCCTTAGTCCGTGTACACACTCTTTACTTCTGCCGGCCTTTTGACCCTGGGGGCTTCCAGACACGATCTCATACAGCGACATGCCTACTTTGCCACTGGGCGCACATGGGGGAAAAGAAAAGGAACATTCTCCTGCGGGGCTATGGACTGCCTGTGCATGGACGTTTATGACCTAGTAGCAGAGCTGAAAGATGGAACGTCAGCTTTAGGTAAAATAAGGCCCGCTTCACACTAGCCTTGTGCCCTGGGTGACCTAAATACATGCTGCCATTGGTAGCCCTACCCAGTACAGTAATGATCACCTCGCCTGAGGCACCCATTCAATAGTACACGGGATGCCCCGAACTTCAGGTCTGGTGCAGGGTAAAATTCCCCTATGAACTGAGGCGATTAAATGATCGCATAACTAGGTCGCAACTCTCACTTTGTTTTTTCACATGCCTGGGACTGGGTCTCATAAGTGGACTACGGTTAGTAATGCTTTAAACTGAGAGAACTCTTTGGAAAAATTGCTGACTTTGTGCTCATGGGGACAATCGAATGTATACAGATTCCTATAATAGCAGGCTCCCAAACCACAATTCCATGCTACTAAACAAATGGAAGACTTGTCAATAGCCCATGGTAACACAGTCCTCATGTCTCCTATTACTTTAAGTTTGATTATTTCATTTGTTTAGCTTAATCCCCTCTAATATAGGGCCTATATGATGCCCTACGTTGACATATAAGCTGACACATGCAACTTCTTGGACTTTTAGGAACTCTCACACAAGTTTTGATAGAGAGACATTAGTCTTATCCACATTTCAATTCTGAGAGGGTATGTTGTTAAATTGTTGGCTATTCTCATTTTAGTTACGCAACTATGTTTCTCCAAAAGGACCATTGTGTATATTTTATCACAAGTTTTATTTGCTCATATAGTTTGAACCCCTACAGATCCTCCTATATTAAGTTGAATTTGCTACTTTAATATAGTATCAACTACATGATTAGTTTTGTGGTTCTTGTTCATGTTATAAGTATATTGCATACTGTAAACTTTGTTTGGACATTAAGCCCTGAGAGATAGCTAATATGCAACAAATAGTTTTGATTTTCTATTTGACCTATATTATTTATATGAGATAGATACTATAGTCACTTAAGTTTCTGGCCTGATATCTCTGTTAAGAAATTGTTTAAGGTGTAAGAGGCTATTGCTATACAGTTCAACTCTACCTGAATTAAATATGTCTATACACTGTTAGTCCACTATACATCTATCCCCTGTCACTAGTTACAAATTTAGCTATCATTGATATGGCCAGCACTGTCTTATACGGTATAAAAGCAACCAGAATTACATAATAGGAGTTCGGGGTCTATGTATCTCATAGAGGTCTTACAATATCCCTATCACCTATGTCATCTTATGTATTTAATAGTTTAAGTTATCTATGTATACCTGTTCCTAATCTATATATATTCCTTGATAGTTTACATATCATAATAAGAAAAGTAAAATGAGGTTCCTTCTACCTGAGATTTACATTTATAAAAAAATTGAAAAATGAGGTCAGTCATCTGGGACCCAAGAGTGGTCTCCTTTGATCAAAGGTAACCTCCTGTGATTTTGTTTTATACTTCTGGGGCCCAAGAGTGGCCTCTTGTGCTTTCTAGGAGGTTTGTTCTTCACCTGGCATACTGCTTGTATATTATTTTCTTTCAATTTATCTTCTGATGTATTTATCGTCAGTTTGACACTACTGTCTTAATTTATGCAAACAATGTGTTGCTTTCATTTGTCACTGTTTGATATTTATGTATGCTTTTATTTTGAACCTCCAATAAAAAAATATAAAAAAAAAATAAAAAAATAAGTGCATAGCAGTTAGCAACATCAGCTAGGGTTCTGGGGAAGACAACAGCAGGACAAAAAACGTTGTTGAACTAAGAGAGTGCAGAGTGTTGACATTAATGTGAGGCCATATCTATTCTTTTCACTCTCTCTCTCCTCTCTCATATCTCTTCACTCTTTTTTTTTTTAATCCACTGTTTCTTAATGATCATTTTCTCCACGCTCATGTTTCCTCTCCAATCTCTTTGTCCCTGTTTACTCTCTCAACAGTAACAGTCTAAGCACTAATGGGGTCACTATAGCCCTAGAGGAATATCAAATACTTGCACTTTCATGGATATATATTATATACATTTAGATAATATTTGTAGATAGTAGTAACTTTCACTCGCCAATGGCTAGTGGAAATTTTTAGCTATATATATATATATATATATATATATATATATCTAGATATAAGTAGAATGTTACCACTCAGTGTCAGTGAGTGGAAACAAGCGTTACTCTAAAAAAATGCGCTAGCCAGAGGTCTGAAAATCTCATAGAGCAGCTATTAGGGTACAAATATTGTGTAATAGACTAAGTCTATACAATATAAGAGGATATGTATCAAAGGACAAACAGCGCTTATAGATTTTCTTACAAACTGTATATATTATAGAGTCTCGACAGTGTTGGTAGGTAAAAGTAGATGAGAGGAAAGGAATATATCTATATGGTTGTACGCTTGTATATTAAAGTCTTAGATGAAATATGAAGATCCAGGTGTAGTGTAGGAGTATTAGATACCCTTACCAAAAGTTACCTCAATCCTATGAGGTAAGTTTGCCGCACTGGAGGATGTATCTGATGATTGGATGAGTCCCAGGTATTCTGATCTGTATAGTTTCGCTGCCTCTTGGAGTAGAATGGGATGTGGGTCCCCTTTGTGCTGGTTTTCTTAGAAAACTTCCTGGGCTTGTTGCCTCTTGGAGCTTGGTTCTCTTGTCTTGGTATGAACTTTCTCGTCCAGGTATATACCCAAAAAGACAGAAAACAGCAAAGATAGTGTAATACCGTTTTATTCAATAATAGTATAAAAAAGTAACATATATCACACTCACATTTTATGTCCTCACTGATATGAGGTATTGTTACAGCACATAGATTTAGAAGTGGATTCACAGGTGGTTATGTCCCAAGCCAGTCAGAAAATAAAGTCAGTATTCCTTAGATGTCACAAGCAGTGATTACAGCACTCATACAATCCACCTCAACACTCATACAATCCACAACATATTCAGAATCCACAACCTGCTCAACACAGAGCACCATTACTACCCCTCCCGGAGATAATAGCCCCAAACACCCCACATTGGAGGAAAAAAACAAACCAACAAAAAAGGAGAAGGGAAGAGGGAGGAGACGGGGATGTAGAGCAGGAAGACGCCTACAATCAAAAAAGAATAATATTGACAAAATTATAGATACACTACCGAATGACACTATTTCTGAAGTGAAAATATTCAATCTCTCTACTAAAATAAACTTGACACCAGCAGAATCTAATATCCTGAAAAAAGGATTGGCATTTGCACCAACTAAGGGTCCAAATCCATTTAATCTATTTATTGATTTGCACAAATACATCAGGAAATTAACATTAAACAGACACTTTCAAAAGGTACAAAAAGAAAGAATAACAAACTTAGATTCACTTAATACAGATTACATGGACGACAAAGACTTAGAAACTCTGATCAACTTAGAATCATTGTTATCAGACAATAACATACTAAGCCAAAATGGAGCATGTCTATAATTACTTCTCCGATAGTAAAATATCCCCCTAACTCTAACTTTAAACCAGTATCCACTTTTTTCCCTACACAATCAAAGGGGAATTATATACCAGTATTCGAAAAGCTAGTACAAGAGGATCTCCAAAAAATGTGTGAAACATATAAAATTAATAATGATAATCTGACAAAGAAAGAGAAAGATACTTTAAAACAGATTAAAGACAACAATGATATTGTCATCAGGGAGGCAGATAAGGGAGGAGGCATTATCATCCAAGATAAAACGGATTACATAAAGGAAGCTAAGAGACTATTAGGAGACTCCAAAACTTATTCTTTATTAGAACAAGATCCAACAGACCGTTTTCTTAGAGAATACATGGATCTACTGGATAATGCAAAACATAATAACATCATTAACATCAAAGAATTTAATTTCCTATCTGTGAGCGTACCGAAAACAGCTACCTTTTATGATATGCCCAAGATCCATAAATCCATAACTGAACCCCCCGGAAGACCAATTATTTCAGGTATTGGATCACTAACTACTAAATTATCAGAATACATAGACTATTACCTTCAACCGCTAGTACCCACATTGAAATCACACATTAGAGATACCCCAGACACAATAAGCAAACTTACAGATATAGAATGGAAAGAGAACTACTGCTGGCTAACTCTAGATGTCAGCTCCCTCTATACCAACATCCCACATACCAAGGGAATTCAGGCTTTAGACTACTGGCTCACCAAACTCACCAATTTAGACATAAATAAAATTACCTTTATTAAAAATTCAGCGATATTCACATTGGAAAAAAATTATTTCAAATTTTTGGAGGACTTTTATTTACAAATAGGAGGCACAGCTATGGGGACGAAATTCGCCCCCAGCTATGCCAACCTCTATATGGGCATGTGGGAAGACCTCTATATATGGAATAATAATCCCTATATGAAAAACATCAAGATCTTCCTTAGATTTATAGACGACATCATAATAATATGGGAAAAAGATAACACTCACCCCATAGAGGACTTCGTCAAATACATGAACACCAACACATTTAATTTATCATTTACAGATAAAACAAATGATATAGAGATTGAGTTTCTAGATCTCATTTTATACATAGAAAACAATAGTATTCAGACTAAATTATACAGTAAAGCAACGGACAGTAACAGCTATGTCAATGCACATAGTGGCCACCACCCAGCATGGCTACAAAGTATCCCCTATGGACAATTCCAACGTATAAAAAGGAATTGCTCAAGGGAGGCAGACTTTGTTAAGGAAGCTAAATCCTTAGAATGTAAGCTACTAAGCAAGGGTTATAATAGAGAAAATGTAAAAAAAGCCTACAATAAAGTAAAAAAAATGGATAGAGATAACATGCTCAAGAACAATACTAAGAAAAATAGGAAACAAAACAATGTTCCATTGATGATAACAACATACAATGAGGGAGCTAATACAATAAAAAATATCTTTAATAAACACTGGCACATACTTAAGAAGGATACCCTCTTAAACGAAGTAACTAAAACAAATCCGAAATTAGTATTCAGAAAAGGCACAAATTTAAGGGCAATCATTGCTCCAAGCAAACTTAAGGGAAATAAAGCAATAAGAAATACTACCAATTGGTTACATAATAAAACAAAAGGATTTTTTAAATGCAATCGTTTAAACTGTGAATCATGCAAACACCATTATAATAAAACCAAACCGACGAAACAAATCACATCATCTGTTGACAACAAAACTTGGGATTTAGAAACACTAACAAATTGCAGAACTGACCATGTAGTATACCTACTAGAATGTGACTGCAAGCTACAATACATAGGACGTACCATAAGACCTTATAAGGTGAGACTACTGGAACATATTAGAAACATTGAAAATGGTCTAAAGAAACATAGTGTATAAAATCACTTCAGATTAAAACATAATCTTGATCCTACATGCCTCAGAGGCACTATACTCGAACATGTTAGAGAAGCCACAAAAGGTATTAGTAGAGAGTTATATCTGAGACGAAGGGAAACCCTCTGGATTCACAAATTAGGAACCATGACTCCTAAGGGTCTGAACAGAGATATAGATATAGCTGCATATCTCGAATAATAATAGCTATATCCCCTCAGTATATTTAGCTATAACATTACAAATATCACATTAAATAAAATAAATAAATTATCTTTCAATATATCAATACATTATTCCAATATAACAATATGAATACTTGCTCTCACAACTTACCACTACACTAGTATTTATAATATTCAGTCTACCATTCTATACAAAAGGGAATAATCGCTACAACTAAATGAGTCTATATATTATCCTCAGTCAAATTCATTTGTAACACTAGATACTAAGTGGAAACTGGAAAACTAGTAATATTAACTCCTGAATACATGAAGATATATTTAAAATCACAGTGTTAGTTCTGTAACATATTCAGCAACTAATCTCGATAATGAGCTATGAGAAATGACATATACTCTTTAAAACTAAGATACCCTTATGTGAAAACATTTAGATATCTCTAAGAACCCGCTAAGCACTGATGATTATACTATTATATTATTTTATTATCGTATTAGGTATATCTTTGGGACTTGTATTTGACTACAAGTCCCAGCAGGCTTAGGGTAGTGCATAGTAGCTGAGACATCAGGGCTCAAAATATCCCATTACGCCATTC
Organism: Bombina bombina; assembly: GCF_027579735.1. NCBI lineage: Eukaryota > Metazoa > Chordata > Amphibia > Anura > Bombinatoridae > Bombina > Bombina bombina. The sequence continues at coordinate 288,538,161 of NC_069500.1, forward strand.
TGGGGGATATGAAATCAACTACATTTCCCAGAAGGCAGCGAGACACGTTTAGAAGCTAAGGCGTCCACGTATGACGTCATCCGTATGGATAATAGAACAGCCGAATTCAAATAGCGGCAAATCCGGGATAAAAAGGCAACTGATATTATACATATGCATAAGTCTAAGCCTAAGGTACCTTTTTAATGTCTATTATATACACGGCTACACTTCGCACAACACTAGTACAATTATATGACACTAAGTCACATGAACCAATAGGATTCTACCTACATCTGGGCGTGCCGCCGCCCTGTGGGTATAAATAGAGCTATACACATGCCTCAATTACAACAAACCCCTCTGAGGAAGGAGATATAAACCTTTGAAACGCGTTAGGGTATTGCATTTAGGGTAACACTACTTACCTTTTTTATTATCTTTTAAACTGCTTTTAAACTGTTTGGTTTTTTAAGCTGGCATTTTATGTATGAACTGAGCTTTTGATCTGTTATTAGCTGCTACTAACTGCAATTAACATCGTATACTGCCTGACCTGCCAGACTGGTACCATACTAATCCATCTGCACATGCAGCATCGATAATAACTGTATTAATATCGTGTATCTGGCCATCTGCTGATGGTGTGACATGTATAAAGACACTGGACATATCTGAATATATAAACAGACCAGCCCTTTACAGTCACTGACCTAATTAGCGATATTAACCGGATAAATTCCTGGCTACATCCTCACTCGGCTGTAATCACTGCTTGTGACATCTAAGGAATACTGACTTTATTTTCTGACTGGCTTGGGACATAACCACCTGTGAATCCACCTCTAAATCTATGTGCTGTAACAATACCTCATATCAGTGAGGACATAAAATGTGAGTGTGATATATGTTACTTTTTTATACTATTATTGAATAAAACGGTATTACACTATCTTTGCTGTTTTCTGTCTTTTTGGGTATATACCTGGACGAGAAAGTTCATACCAAGACAAGAGAACCAAGCTCCAAGAGGCAACAAGCCCAGGAAGTTTTCTAAGAAAACCAGCACAAAGGGGACCCACATCCCATTCTACTCCAAGAGGCAGCGAAACTATACTCATCCAATCATCAGATACATCCTTCAATGCGGCAAACTTACCTCATAGGATTGAGGTAACTTTTGGTAAGGGTATCTAATACTTCTACACTACACCTGGATCTTCATATTTCATCTAAGACTTTAATATACAAGCGTACAACCATATAGATATATTCCTTTCCTCTCATCTACTTTTACCTACCAACACTGTCGAGACTCTATAATATATACAGTTTGTAAGAAAATCTATAAGCGCTGTTTGTCCTTTGATACATATATATATATATATATATATATATATATATATATATATTAGGGTTGCACCGATATAATTTTTTTAAGACCGAGTACAAGTACCGATACTTTTTTTCAAATACTCACCGATACCAATTACCGATACTTTTTTTATGTCATGACAGTTTACCAAGCACAATACAGACTAATGATTTAAGATCGCTTCTTTATAATTATGAACTGTATCTCAAAAGACATTTTGAAATAATAAAACAGTTTTTTGTGCTTGTTGTCACAGTTTACAGAACATGTTTATAAATAAAAATATTACAACAACATATATTAATAATAACAACAATAAATAACAGCTGCAGCAGCTGGGGCTGGAAAGCTACAATTTAAAGGGGTGATTACTCGACGCAATTGGGTTGTAGGGTGCTTATATAACTCATCAATCTGACATTTGTATTTAATACAAAGTAATATAATTTAATTCTGAAAATAATATTGGGGAAGGAGTATCCCAGTAATCCTCTTTGAGGAAAATGGGGCATTTGCATTCTACTGACTCAACAGAAAATAGGGCTGGTCTTCATATTTTTCCAGGGCTGCTTTTTATTCCCAGTCCAGCCCTGGCTAAGGATGTTCCTCAGAGTACAGTATGTTTTGAACACAATTGTGCAAGATGAGAACTAGCAGTATAACAGGCAATCTAGCAATTAGAGTAATTTCTTCTGTTAAGTGTGATCAGTCCACGGGTCATCATTACTTCTGGGATATTACTCCTCCCCAACAGGAAGTGCAAGAGGATTCACCCAGCAGAGCTGCATATAGCTCCTCCCCTCTACGTCACTCCCAGTCATTCTCTTGCACCCAACGACTAGATAGGATGTGTGAGAGGACTATGGTGATTATACTTAGTTTTATTTCTTCAATCAAGAGTTTGTTATTTTAAAATAGCACCGGAGTGTGTTATCTCTCTGGCAGAGTTTGAAGAAGAATCTACCAGAGTTTTTGTTATGATTTTAGCCGGAGTAGTTAAGATCATATTGCTGTTTCTCGGCCATCTGAGGAGAGGTAAACTTCAGATCAGGGGACAGCGGGCAGATGAATCTGCATAGAGGTATGTAGCAGTTTTTATTTTCTGACAATGGAATTGATGAGAAAATCCTGCCATACCGATATAATGTCATGTATGTATACTTTACACTTCAGTATTCTGGGGAATGGTACTTCACTAGAATTACACTGTAAGAAATACATAAAGCTGTTTAATAACTAAAGATTATGTTTAACGTTTTTGCTGGAATGTAAAATCGTTTTCATTTACTGAGGTACTGAGTGAATAAATGTTTGGGCACTATTTTTCCACTTGGCAGTTGCTTAATCTGTTTTCTGACAGTTTCTGTTCTCCCTCACTGCTGTGTGTGAGGGGGAGGGGCCGTTTTTTGGCGCTTTTACTATGCATCAAATATTTCAGTCAGAAACTCATTGTATTCCCTGCATGATCCGGTTCATCTCTACAGAGCTCAGGGGTCTTCAAAACTTATTTTGAGGGAGGTAATTTCTCTCAGCAGAGCTGTGAGAATTATAGTTTGACTGAGATAAAAAACGTTTATTCTGTAATTTGTTTCCTGCTTTCAGAATTTGTTATCTTTGCTAATGGGATTAAACCTTTGCTAAAGTTGTGTTGTTTACAAGGATTGAGGCTATAACTGTTTCAATTTATTAATTTTCAACTGTCATAGATCTTCTGTGCTTCTTAAAGGCACAGTACGTTTTAATATTATTCTAATTGAATTGTATTTCCAAGTTGCAAGTTTATTTGCTAGTGTGTTAAACATGTCTGATTCAGAGGATGATACCTGTGTCATTTGTTGCAATGCCAAAGTGGAGCCCAATAGAAATTTATGTACTAACTGTATTGATGCTACTTTAAATAAAAGTCAATCTGTACAAATTGAACAAATTTCACCAAACAACGAGGGGAGAGTTATGCCGACTAACTCGCCTCACGTGTCAGTACCTGCATCTCCCGCTCAGAGGGAGGTGCGTGATATTGTAGCGCCGAGTACATCTGAACGGCCATTACAAATCACATTACAGGATATGGCTACTGTTATGACTGAGGTTTTGGCTAAATTACCAGAACTAAGAGGTAAGCGTGATCACTCTGGGGTGAGAACAGAGTGCGCTGATAATATTAGGGCCATGTCAGACACTGCGTCACAGGTGGCAGAACATGAGGACGGAGAACTTCATTCTGTGGGTGACGGTTCTGATCCAAACAGACTGGATTCAGATATCTCAAATTTTAAATTTAAACTGGAAAACCTCCGTGTATTACTAGGGGAGGTGTTAGCGGCTCTGAATGATTGTAACACAGTTGCAATACCAGAGAAAATGTGTAGGTTGGATAAATATTTTGCGGTACCGGCGAGTACTGAGGTTTTTCCTATACCTAAGAGACTTACTGAAATTGTTACTAAGGAGTGGGATAGACCCGGTGTGCCGTTCTCACCCCCTCCGATATTTAGAAAAATGTTTCCAATAGACGCCACCACACGGGACTTATGGCAAATGGTCCCTAAGGTGGAGGGAGCAGTTTCTACTTTAGCTAAGCGTACCACTATCCCGGTGGAGGATAGCTGTGCTTTTTCAGATCCAATGGATAAAAAATTAGAGGGTTACCTTAAGAAAATGTTTGTTCAACAAGGTTTTATATTGCAACCCCTTGCATGCATTGCGCCGATCACGGCTGCAGCGGCATTCTGGATTGAGTCTCTGGAAGAGAACATTAGTTCAGCTACTCTGGACGACATTACGGACAGGCTTAGAGTCCTTAAACTAGCTAATTCATTCATTTCGGAGGCCGTAGTACATCTTACTAAACTTACGGCGAAGAATTCAGGATTCGCCATTCAGGCACGCAGGGCGCTGTGGCTAAAATCCTGGTCAGCTGATGTTACTTCTAAGTCTAAATTGCTTAATATACCTTTCAAAGGGCAGACCTTATTCGGGCCCGGGTTGAAAGAGATTATCGCTGACATTACAGGAGGTAAAGGCCATGCCCTGCCTCAGGACAAAGCCAAAGCTAAGGCTAGACAGTCTAATTTTCGTTCCTTTCGTAATTTCAAAGCAGGAGCAGCATCAACTTCCTCTGCACCAAAACAGGAAGGAGCTGTTGCTCGCTACAGACAAGGCTAGAAACCTAACCAGTCCTGGAACAAGGGCAAGCAGACCAGGAAACCTTCTGCTGCCCCTAAAACAGCATGAATTGAGGGCCCCCGATCCGGGATCGGATCTAGTGGGGGGCAGACTTTCTCTCTTCGCCCAGGCTTGGGCAAGAGATGTCCAGGATCCCTGGGCGCTAGAGATAATATCTCAGGGATACCTTCTGGACTTCAAATACTCTCCTCCAAGAGAGAGATTTCATCTGTCAAGGTTGTCAACAATCCAGACAAAGAAAGAGGCGTTTCTACGCTGCGTACAAGAGCTCTTGTTAATGGGAGTAATCCATCCAGTTCCACGATCGGAACAGGGACAGGGGTTTTACTCAAATCTGTTTGTGGTTCCCAAAAAAGAGGGAACTTTCAGACCAATCCTGGACTTAAAGATCCTAAACAAATTCCTAAGAGTTCCATCGTTCAAGATGGAGACTATTCGGACAATTTTACCTATGATCCAAGAGGGTCAGTACATGACCACTGTAGATTTAAAAGATGCTTACCTTCACATACCGATTCACAAAGATCATTACCGGTACCTAAGGTTTGCCTTCCTAGACAGGCATTACCAGTTTGTGGCTCTTCCATTCGGATTGGCTACAGCTCCTAGAATCTTCACAAAGGTTCTGGGTGCTCTTCTGGCGGTACTAAGACCGCGGGGAATCTCGGTAGCTCCATACCTAGACGACATTCTGATACAAGCTTCAAGCTTTCAAACTGCCAAGTCTCATACAGAGTTAGTAATGGCATTTCTAAGGTCACATGGATGGAAGGTGAACGAAAAGAAAAGTTCACTCGTTCCACTCACAAGAGTTCCCTTCCTGGGGACTCTTATAGATTCTGTAGAAATGAAGATTTACCTGACAGAGGACAGGCTAACAAGACTTCAAAGTGCTTGCCGCACCCTTCATTCCATTCAACACCCGTCAGTGGCTCAATGCATGGAGGTAATCGGCTTAATGGTAGCGGCAATGGACATAGTACCCTTTGCACGCTTACACCTCAGACCACTGCAACTGTGCATGCTAAGTCAGTGGAATGGGGATTACTCAGACTTATCCCCTTCTCTGAATCTGGATCAAGAGACCAGAAATTCTCTTCTATGGTGGCTTTCTCGGCCACATCTGTCCAGGGGGATGCCATTCAGCAGACCAGACTGGACAATTGTAACAACAGACGCCAGCCTTCTAGGTTGGGGTGCCGTCTGGAATTCTCTGAAGGCTCAGGGACAATGGAGTCAGGAGGAGAGTCTCCTGCCAATAAACATTCTGGAATTGAGAGCAGTTCTCAATGCCCTCCTGGCTTGGCCCCAGTTGACAACTCGGGGGTTCATCAGGTTTCAGTCGGACAACATCACGACTGTAGCTTACATCAACCATCAGGGAGGGACAAGAAGCTCCCTAGCTATGATGGAAGTATCAAAGATAATTCGCTGGGCAGAGTCTCACTCTTGCCACCTGTCAGCAATCCACATCCCGGGAGTGGAGAACTGGGAGGCGGATTTCTTAAGTCGTCAGACTTTTCATCCGGGGGAGTGGGAACTCCATCCGGAGGTCTTTGCCCAAATACTTCGACGTTGGGGCAAACCAGAGATAGATCTCATGGCGTCTCGACAGAACGCCAAGCTTCCTCGTTACGGGTCCAGATCCAGGGATCCAGGAGCAGTCCTGATAGATGCCCTGACAGCACCTTGGGACTTCAGGATGGCTTACGTGTTTCCACCCTTCCCGATGCTTCCTCGATTGATTGCCAGAATCAAACAAGAGAGAGCATCAGTGATTCTAATAGCGCCTGCGTGGCCACGCAGGACTTGGTATGCAGACCTGGTGGACATGTCATCCTGTCCACCTTGGTCTCTACCTCTGAAACAGGACCTTCTGATACAGGGTCCCTTCAAACATCAAAATCTAACTTCTCTGAAGCTGACTGCTTGGAAATTGAACGCTTGATTTTATCAAGACGTGGGTTTTCTGAGTCAGTTATTGATACCTTAATACAGGCTAGGAAACCTGTTACCAGAAAGATTTACCATAAGATATGGAGTAAATACCTATATTGGTGTGAATCCAAAGGTTACTCTTGGAGTAAGGTTAGGATTCCTAGGATATTGTCTTTTCTACAAGAAGGTTTAGAAAAGGGTTTATCTGCTAGTTCATTAAAGGGACAGATCTCAGCTCTGTCCATTCTGTTACACAAACGTCTGTCAGAAGTTCCTGACGTCCAGGCTTTTTGTCAGGCTTTGGCCAGGATTAAGCCTGTGTTTAAAACTGTTGCTCCACCATGGAGTTTAAACCTGGTTCTTAATGTTTTACAGGGCGTTCCGTTTGAACCCCTTCATTCCATTGATATAAAGTTGTTATCTTGGAAAGTTCTATTTTTAATGGCTATTTCCTCGGCTCGAAGAGTCTCTGAATTATCAGCCTTACATTGTGATTCTCCTTATTTGATTTTTCATTCGGATAAGGTAGTTCTGCGTACTAAACCTGGGTTCTTACCTAAGGTAGTTACTAACAGGAATATCAATCAAGAGATTGTTGTTCCTTCTTTGTGCCCAAATCCTTCTTCGAAGAAGGAACGTCTACTGCACAACCTGGATGTAGTCCGTGCTCTAAAATTTTACTTACAGGCAACTAAGGAATTTCGACAAACGTCTTCTCTGTTTGTCGTTTACTCTGGGCAGAGGAGAGGTCAAAAAGCTTCTGCTACCTCTCTTTCTTTTTGGCTTCGTAGCATAATTCGTTTAGCTTATGAGTCTGCTGGACAGCAGCCTCCTGAAAGAATTACAGCTCATTCTACTAGAGCTGTGGCTTCCACTTGGGCCTTCAAGAATGAGGCCTCTGTTGAGCAGATTTGCAAGGCTGCAACTTGGTCTTCGCTTCATACTTTTTCCAAATTTTACAAATTTGACACTTTTGCTTCATCGGAGGTTATTTTTGGGAGAAAGGTTCTTCAGGCAGTGGTTCCTTCAGTATAAAGAGCCTGCCTATCCCTCCCGTCATCCGTGTACTTTTGCTTTGGTATTGGTATCCCAGAAGTAATGATGACCCGTGGACTGATCACACTTAACAGAAGAAAACATAATTTATGCTTACCTGATAAATTCCTTTCTTCTGTAGTGTGATCAGTCCACGGCCCGCCCTGTTTTTAAGGCAGGTAAATATTTTTTAATTTATACTCCAGTCACCACTTCACCCTTGGCTTTTCCTTTCTCGTTGGTCCTTGGTCGAATGACTGGGAGTGACGTAGAGGGGAGGAGCTATATGCAGCTCTGCTGGGTGAATCCTCTTGCACTTCCTGTTGGGGAGGAGTAATATCCCAGAAGTAATGATGACCCGTGGACTGATCACACTACAGAAGAAAGGAATTTATCAGGTAAGCATAAATTATGTTTTTTCAAAAGCAAGTTCTTATTAAGGAACAGAAGCATCTCTGCATGTTCAGCTATAAGTCTGTTTCTGCTATTAGTAAGGACGTTTGACGCTAAGCTGAACAGTCTTTCACTTTTCACACTACTGCATGGGTCAGAAAGATATTTTTGGGCCATTAAACCTCAGGCCATTAAACCTCAATATATTATTATTATTATTATTTTTTAAATTGGATATTCATGCACACACATTTGTGTTAATATCCAGTTTAAAATCTATTTAAACTTTTAATTACTATACCTTAAATATTTTAATGTGTAAAAATCAGACAGGAATTGCTTAAAAAAAAAATCATATTTAAGTATTTACATTTTTTAAAAAGTTAATCTTGATAGTTTTGTCCTGAAAAAAAGTTTAATAACAAACCTAAAAAAAATTGGTGTTTAATGTACAAACGGTACAAATGATCTTAGTGCTTAAAGGGTAAATAAAATCATGTTTCTTTAGTCACACAGTAAAAAAAAAAAACCCATCTCTACTTTTTTACATTACTTCAGAATGACGGCGGCAAGCAAAATTAATTATATATGCATTGTTTCGTGATTGGCAGCATAGTTAATTTTAAAGGAAGCAATCTATAGCTACCTTCTTATTTAGATTAACTCTCTCAGTGCCTTGAACTCCAGTTTGGACAACTGTCTGTCCTCTTTCTTTACTGTATTGTTGAAACAAAGCTGAGAGTTCCGAAAATCAAAAAACATAATTTATGTAAGAACTTATCTGATAAATTAATTTCTTTCATAGTGGCTAGAGTCCATGAGCTAGTGACGTATGGGATATAATACCCAAGATGTGGAAGTCCACGAGTCACTAGAGAGGGAGGTATAAAATAAAAACAGCTACTTCCGCTGAGAAATTAGATCCCCCCAAAAAATAAGTTTTCTTAAAAAAAATTCAAAAAACTCAAATCAAAGGGATTAGAACCAAGCTGAGACAACTGCCTGAAGAACCTTTGAGCTCTCATTTTATTGGCTGTTCTAATCAGCCAATAGAATGAGAGCAGCTCAAATCCTATTGGCTAATTAAAACAGCCAATAGGATTTTAGCAGCTCTAATTCCTATTGGCTGATTGAAATCTTTCAGCCAATAGACATGCAAGGGACGCCATCTTTGATGGACTCACTTGCATTGAAGTTCCAATGTACGGCGGCGACCGTATGAAGAGGATGCTCCGCGCCGTATATCTTCAGCATGGACCAGCTCCACGCCGGATAGATGAAGATAGAAGATGCCGTCTGGATGAAGACTTCTTGCTGCATGGATGAAGACTTCTTGCCGCCTGGATGAGGACTTCACCGGCTGGATGGATCTTTCAAGCGGGACTTCAATAACTGTAAGTGGATCGTCGGCGGTTAGTGTTAGCTTTTTTCAAGGTTTTTTTTGGGTGGGTTTTATTTTTAGATTAGGGTCTAGGCAGTAAAAGAGCTAAATGCCCTTTTAAGGGCAATGCCCATACAAATGCCCTTTTCAGGGTAATGGGTAGCTTAGGTTATTTTAGATAGTTATTTTATTTGGGTGGGTTGGTTGGGTGGGTGGTGGTTTTTACTGTTAGGGGGTTGTTTGTATTTTTTTTTTTACAGGTAAAAGAGCTGATATATTTGGGGCAATGCCCCACAAAATGCCCTTTTAAGGGCCATTGGTAGTTTATTGTAGGCAGGGCTATTAGATGTGTAAATTGTTTTATTTTTGATAATTTGGTTTGTTATTTTTCGTAATTTAGTGTTTGTTTGTTTTTTGGTAACAGAGTTTTTATTTGTACTTTAGGACTTTATAATAATGTTTAATTGTATATTTAAATAATTTTAGTAGGGTTAGGTTTTTTAATATGTAATTTATTTTATTTAATTGGTAGTTTAATGTAATTGTAGTATACTAGTTAGGGTAGGTTAATTAATAGTTTAAAATTAGTTTATTTTAATTCTACAGGTAAGTTTGAATTTTTATTAAGATAGGGATGTTGTAATATTAATTTAAAGTTAAGGGGTTTAGGGGTTACTAGCTTAATTTAGTTTTTTTGCGATGTGGGGGGGTTGACGGTTTAGGGGTTAATAGGTTTAGTTAGTGGTGGTGATGTGGGAGGCCAGAGGTTTAGGGGTTAATAACTTTATTTAGGTTGTGGCGGGGTCGGGGAGCGGCGGGATAGGGGTTAATAACTTTATGTTGCAGCGGGGTCGGGGAGCAGCGGGATAGGGGTTAAACATTTTAGTACAGTGGCGGCGTTTAGTGAAATGGTATAAATAAAATTGGGAAAAACACGAAGAGACACAAGATTGATGACTGTTAGTTAACAACAGTCCGATGCTCATCGCCCCATACTTGGTGTTCGTGTTTTTGACATTTTGTTTTTATAAATAATGAGAGCGCATTGAGATTCGCGGCCGCAATGTTTGCCGATGTTAGGCGAGCGTATTGATGCCGGCGAATGCAACATAGTTGACAGCTTGATACATATCGCCCAGAAACTCTTCAACCAGAAGAGATAGCCAAAAGAAAAAAAAACACTTTCCAAGAAAGTAATTTAATGTCCAGAGAATACATAGACTCAAAAGGAGGAGCCTGAAAAATCTTAATTGAGACTCCAAGGAGGAGAAATAGATTTAAAAACAGGTTTAATATGAACCAAAGCCTGAACAAAAAAGTGAATATAAGGAAGTTAAGCTATCTATGAAATAAGACAGAAAGAGCAAAAAATGTTTCCTTCCAAAGAATTTGCAGGCAAAACCTGAAGAAACTGAAAAATCCTAGGAATTGTAAAAGAATAATCATGAGTTGAACATCATGAAATATAGGTTTTTCAAAAACCCGAAAATAAAATCTCCTAGAAACAGACTTACGAGCCTGTATTATAGTGCTAATAACTGAGTCAGCAAAACATCTATGACTTAACACTTAAGCGTTTAATTTCCAAACCTTCAAATTTAGAAATTTGAGATCCTATGGAAAAATTGGCCCCTGAAACAGAAGGTCTGGCCTTAAAGGAAGTGGCCAAGGCTTGCAACTGAACATCCTGACAAGGTCTGCATAACAAAACCTGAGAGACCAAGCTGGAGCTATCAGAAGCACATAAAAATTGTTCCATTATGATCTTGAAGATAAACCTTGGAAAAAGAACAAGAGGCAGAAAAAGTTTAAGAAGGTTGGTAAAAACCAAAGAACTGCTAGAGAATCCACTATCTTCACCTGAGGATCCTTGATCTGGAAAAGAATCTGGAAAACGTCTTGTTTAGATGAAAGACCGTCAGATATATTTCTGGAAGACCCCACATCTGTACAGAGAGCACTCCCCCAGATATAGTCTGATGGCTGTGATAATCCCCTACCCAATTATCTACACCTGAGATATGAATCACAGAAATTAGACAAGAGTTGGATTCCGTCCAAGAAAGTATGCAAGATACTTCCTCCATAACTGAAGGACTGCAAGTCCCTCCTTGATGATTGACAAATGCCACTGTTGTGATATTGTCTGTTTAAAAAACAAATGTAAAAGGTGTCTCTTCAAAAGAAGCGATGCCTGAAGAGCCCTGAAAATAGCATGGAGTTCTAAAATATTGATTGGTAACCTCGCCTCCTGAGGTTTCCAAACCCCTAGTGCTGTCAGAAATTCTCAGACAGCTCCCTCATCTGAAAAACTTGCATCTGTTGAGAATACAGACCAGGCAGGGACGAACAAATGAGGTCCCCAGAACAATAAGGTGATAGTCCAAACCACCAGATCAGAGAGAAAAAAAGTGTTGGGATTTAAGTATATCAGTAGTAATAACTGAAAATAATCCCTGCACCGATGGTGCAACATGCAAAGCTTTAGAGGCCCCAACGAAAATCGAGCAAAGAGGATCGCACCTGATGCTGCAGTCATGAGAACAAAAACTTCCATGCACATAACCACTGAAGAAAAAAATAGAGACTGAAGGTTTAGACAAACTAAAATTAACTTAATTTGTCTCTAGTCTATCAGAGAAAGAATCATTGACACTAAAGTTTATCCGGAAACCTAAAAAGGTTACCCTTGTTTAAGGAATCAAGAAACACTATTGTAAATTGATCCTCCAACTATGTCTTGAGGAAACACTAGTTGTTTCAATTAAGATTCAGCTGAATGAAAAGATTAAAGCTAGTACCAAATATCATAGAAATAAGGAAAAACTGCAATACCCTGCTCTCTGAATACAGATAGGACACCAAGAATCTTTGAAAAGAATCTCTGAGCTACCACTAGCCCAAAAGGACGAGCGACAAATTGGTAATGCGTATCTAGAAAAAGAGAATCTCAGAAAACAATAGTGGTCTGAAAGAATTGAAAATAAGCGTCCTGTAAGTCTATTGTGGACATGAAGTAACCTTGCTAAATAGAAAGGCAGAATAGTCCCTATAGTCACCATCTTGAAAGTTGGGACTCTTACAAAACAATATAAAAATTTTAGATCCAGAATTGGTCTGAACAATTTTTTTTCTTTAGGACAATGAATAGAAACCCAAACTTCGTTCTTGCAGAGGAACTGGAACCATCACCCCTGAAAACTATAAATCTGAAACACAATTCAGAAAAACCTGAGCTTTCACAGGGTTTGTTATAACATGGAAAAGAATCTTCCCATGGGAGGTTTTAATTCTGAAACCTATTCGATACTCCTGAGAAAACAATATTCTGAATCCACTGATTTGAACAGAAACTGTCCAAATGTGTTAAAATAAATTCAATCTGCCCCCCGCCCCACCAGTAGAAATGGTTAAAAAGCAGCAACTTCATGCAATCTTAGGGGCTGAAATTAGTTTAATTATAAGGCTTGGAATTATTCAAATTTAGAAAAAAAATCTAAAATCACAGCCAGAGGCCTTAAGGAAATAAAAAAACAATTGGGAGAATAAAAATTACCCTTAGATTTCTTAACTTGGGGCAGAAAAAAAAACCTCCCAGTAATAGAGGAGATAATACAATCCAATAGAAATTCTTTAAAAAATTACTATCCTAAAATAATAAGATAGTAATCTAATTTTAAACACCATATCAGAGATTTAAGCCATAAAACTTTTCTAATAAAAATGGCTAAAAACAAAGATTTAATGTCAGTTAAAATGACATAAAATATAGCATCATAAATTAAATGATTAGCATGTTGAAGTAAAAGAACAATGCTTAGACAAATCAAGATCTGATAACTAAACTGTCCAACCAAAAAAGTTTAAACAGCAGCAACATTAGCCATAGAAATGACAGGTTAAAAAACATGGCCAATATGAAAATATGCTTCTCTTAAGATAGGAAACAAACTTCCTATCTAAAAGATCCTTAAAAGAAGAAATATCTTCCATAGGATAGAAGTACGTTCGGCAAGAGAAGAAATAGCCCCACCTTTAGGGACTTTTACCTAAAAACACTAAATTAGCCATAGGTAAAGGATATAGCTTTTAAAACCTAGAAGAAAGGTAAAAAGAAGCACTAAGTTTAGATCCCTTAATAAAAATATGATAAAAATCCTCTGGAATAAGAAAAACTTTAAGAGTTACCCCAGAAGCTTAAAAAAACAGAATTCAAACATTTCCTCAAAACTCAAAGTAAACAATACTTCCTTAAGAAAGAATGAATGAATACATTGCATAGAAAGTCTAATTTATCAAAATCAGTCTCTGAAATAGGATCCACTGAGTCAGAGAAAACCACATCAGCAGGAATACTACAGTATGCTGTCGATCAATACAAACTTCATAGGTTTATGAGAAGTTAGGAGAGATTGTTTACATTAATTTGAAGGTGGAATAGCAGGCATAGCCTTCTCTATGTCATTTGCAATATAATCCTTTATATCAACAGTAATATCATGTACATTAGACTGAGAAGGTAAAACAGCAGATGTATATGTACTATAGAAACATCAGTATAAATATTTGAGCTGAAGAAATAAAATCAGCTAATTAAACAATATATACACTTAGCTTTGGTAGGAAATGTGTACAAGCAGCATAATTTCTATAGTAACATCAGAGGCAAGATCAGTTTGAGACATCTTTAAAAATCTAACAAAAAATAAAAAATAAATACCATTTAAACAAAATATCCAATTTCCACAAAATAGCAGTTTCAGGAATGGGAATAAATGCTTATATGAAAAACAAAAGCAAATATCATAGCCCTCTGTAACAAATGAAAGCAGAGAGCAAAAGAGGGAGAGACTTATAACAAATATATGCAATATAACAAAAATGTTGGCACCAAAAATGACGCCAACAAAGATGATGCAAATGCTGAGAAAAAAACATTTGGCACCAAGGTTAACAGGAAATTACACAAATTGCATCATAACAGGTGCGACTTCGCACCAAAAAAAATTGGGTCAACAAAGACGCAAGAAATGATGTGACTCGCACCACAAGAAACGCAACCTTCGTGCCAAAAAATAATTGCGCCAAAAATGACGCCATAAATAGAAGCATTTTGCGCCATCGCAAGCATAATTTGCACGCGAAAATTTGAAGAAAAAAAAATTTAAGTTACAACTAGCTGGAACCTCTAGTTCACTAAGTTTTACCAAACATAATTTCCCATGCTGAAACTGTTAGACTGCAAAGGGAAATAAACATAGACCTGACTCATGGCAAATATATGCAATATATATTTAAAACTTTAAAATGCCAAACATAGATGAGAGTGTCTTAAAAAAGATATATACTTACCTGAAGACACCCATTTAGCAGACAGCCAAACCAGTACTGAAACATATCAGCAGAGGTAATGGTAGATGAGTAGATTGTCGATCTGTAAAGGGAGGCAGCAGATGAATCCCTGCGACGGATTTACAGAGAGCCTTAGAATAGATTTCCCATAGGTGAAAACATGGCATCATCAGGCAATACTCCCTTCACATCCCTCAAACACTGTACTTTGAGAGGAACTGGGCTTCAAAATGCTTAGAAGCGCCTTTCACAGAAGAAATCAAGCACGACTTGCTTCACCATTCTCCAATGAAGGCAAAGTTTGTAAAAATTGAAGTATGAGTGAGGTGGGAGGTGTTTTTTTTAGGCATTTAGAGGTTTGGGAAACTTTGCCCTCTCCAGGAATGAATTTATATCCATACGTCACTAGCTCATAGACTCTTGCCACTTACATGAAAGAAACTACTGTTGTGTGTATGTGCTCTTTCCTATAACTTAAAGGGATATGGTACTTGAAAATATGCTAACATCCATATGAAAGACAATAATAATAACATACTGACATTTTTATTTCATGAACAAATATAAACTAAAAGATGCATATGGCATATAAATGCCAGATATTTTTTAGTTCAGTGTCTCTTTAAAGTGCTAACATATGATGAGTCAGAAATTGTTGTAGTATGTAAAAACATTTTTGCATAAACTTCAAATTAACATTGAAGTCTAAAAATAAAATGTTAAGAGTATTTTATTTACTAAGTATAGTACTATATATGATCTGTTGCTGCTTCAAATAAAGGGTGCATATGAAGAACCAATCAGGAGGAGGCAGAAGTATGTTCTAATGACTGGGCACAACATAAAATTCTGAAGTTTTCCATAAGAATTATGTCATTATATATGAGTTGAACATATTACAAAAAAAGGATTTGGTTTAACTATACAATGATCCATGATTTTTAATAGAAAATGCTCTTAACTAGTAATTGTATCTAGAAAAACATTATTCTGCATAAATACATTTAGGGGGAAAACAGACTTTAATTTGCTCTTTAGACTTTAAACTGGTATTATTTGAAGTTAATTTAAATGCATGACTTCATAGCTATCTTCTTGCAGTTAAAACAATATTAAATTATTCTAAAATGACTTAAGAATTAATATGGAATAAATAATGTCATTTTTGTGTTAGATGGATAAACATGTATAATAGCAAACACATTTAAATACAGACATTCTCATAGCAAAAATACTGTCATGAGAACATAAACAACAGTTCTGTTTTATGCCAAACTAAACTCACTTATTCCTAACCTCAAAAATAGCAGATGCCAAAGCTGGAAGTTTTACAGTCACAATAGACAAGTGACAGGAAATATACCTAAGGCTTTCATTTGAGGATACTATGTACTACTAACCCTGCTCAGATATCAATTTATGAAGAGTAACTATAGGCTTTTGACATCAGCATTTCTGAACTTACAAAAACACCCTATTCATCTTTTCATTATGCTATAAATCTCTAAATCCAGAAACAGCTGCATTTGTAGCTTACTAATAAAACAAAATGGCTGGTTTCCTCAGTGTTCAAATATGGTTCACATGAAAGGTTAACTATGATTTAAAAATTATAGCTATGCTGAAGTGTCACTATATTCTTCTTCTATAACTCACCAGTTTGTATTTCTATTGTACTATAAAATGTCTGTAAAATCATACCTTAAGGTGCAGAGTTATGAAAGTGTCAGCAAGCAACTCTGAATATTATAAATTGTCTTGCTACTGTTTAGCATATTTCTGTAGATTAATATAATTTACAAAATATTTGATATATGAAACACATACTAAATCTCCTTTTGGATGTGTCAACATTACCTGTTTTGGTAGGCGGAAAAGAGCATTTTTGTAGAATATATCTTTGGCCTGACTCCAGGTTCCATCTATTATGATCAGAGAGAATGGGTGCTGAACATATGCCAGGGATACTTCTTCCAAATTAGCAGCTTCCACTCCAGGATATAGGATTAAAGTACCAGGATTTCGGCAAACAGTGGCTAGTTCTGGATATCTAAAGTCATAGGAGAAAAAAAAAGCATTTAATATGAAACTGCAACATCACTGAAGATTACTGTACTTTACAGCATTTAACACAATATATGTTTAGCAAATGTTTTTAGTAAATCAAATCAATATTTGGTGTGACAACCCAAAACAGAATCAATTCTTCTAAGTACACTTGCACACAGATTTTTAAGAAACTCGGTAGGTAGGTTGTATCAAACATCTTGTAGAACTTTAAGGGACACTGAACACAATTTTTTTCTTTTGTGATTCAGATAGAGCATGCAATTTTAAGCAACTTTCTAATTTACTTCTATTATCAAATGTTCTTCATTCTCTTGGTATGTTTATTTGAAAAGCAAGAATGTAAGTTTAGATGCCGGCCCATTTTTGGTGAACAACTTGGGTTGTCCTTGCTGATTGGACAGCACCAATAAATAAGTGCTGTCCATTGTGCTGAACCAAAACATTGTTGGCTCCTTAGCTTAGATGCCTTCATTTTCAAATAAAGATAGCAAGAGAACGAAGAGAAATTGATAATAGAAGTAAATAGAAAGTTATTTAAAATTGCATGCTCTATCTGAATCATGAAAGAAAAAATATGGTTTCAGTATCCCTTTAAAACAGTTATTCTGTGGATTTAGACAGCCTCAGTTGCTTCTGTCTCTTCATGTAATCCCAGAAAGACTCAATGATGTTGAGATCCGGACACTATGGGGACCATACCATCACTTCCAGAACTCATTGTTAATCTTTATGCTGAAGATAGTTCTTAATGAAATCCCTCATATATGTTTGGGGTCGTTGTCATGCTGCAGAATAAATGTAGGGGCCAATCAGATGCCTTCATGATGTTATTGCATGATGTATAAGTAGCTGCCTGTACTTCTCAGCATCGAGGAGAACATTAATTCTGACTAGATCCGCAACTCCATTTTCAGAAATGCATCCCCAAACTTCCAAGCAATGTCTGCCATGATTCACTGTTGCCTGCAGACACCTATTCTTGTACTGCTCTTGATATCCTTCTCTGAACAAACTGCCTTCTGCTACAACCAAATATTTAAAATTGTGTTCATAGTCGAGTCATTTGACTTTTCCACATCAGAGGTATGGCTTTTTGGGCGCAAGTGTTCCACAAAGAGCACTTCTGACCAGACTTCTCCAGACAGTAGATGGGTGTACCAGGGCCCCACTTGTTTCTGCCAATTCTGAACTGATGGCACTGCTGGACATCTTTGGATTGCAAAGAGAATTAAGTGATGTGATGTGTCTTTGTCCTCTGTCTCTATGGTCCTCATCATCGCTCGTTTCTTTGTGCTTCTTCAGAAGAGCTTGGACAGCACATCTCAAAACCCGTCTGCCTTGAAATTTTCGCCGTGGAGAAACCTTTTTGATGCTGTATAAATACCTTGTGTGTGCTTTTGAAAGCATTCTTATTTTACAGCATTGTGTGTGTGCATATATATAGGAGAAAACAAAAAAACTCCTTGGCACTCCAAAGGTAGGATAAGTAAAAACCTGTCTTTTATTTAGTTAGCATGGTAAAAACATAGACCACATACAGCAGCTTGATAAAATCAGGTATAGAACAGGAAAGCAGGGGGAACATCACCCTCCTGTGACATCATACGCGTTTCATGCCTCTGGGGCACTTGTTCACTGATAGGGAACAGGTGGTGAAAGTGTTCATTATAAACAGGATTGTATCAATGAATAAACTTCAATTAACACACTTCATATTAACCCCTGAGATTCTGTGCTAAATGTACTTGATATCAAAATTAGCTTGGCAACTATATTAAAAAAAAAACCTCCCTTTCATCTAATTTCTTTTCCCTATCCCCCCCCCCCCCCCCCCCGGGGATGTCTAGGAATGAAATCAATGCCCTGAACCTTAAGAAGTGCACTGTCTGAATTATGATTATATCTGAAATGCTTGGCTATAGGGGTTTTTGACTCAGGATCCTCTATAGATCTGAGATGCTCCATGACCCGGTCCTTTAAGTACCTCTTGGTGCGCCCTATATATTGAATATTACATCCCTGACATGTCAGAAGGTAGACTACGTGTGTGCTATTACAATTGATGAAATATCTTATGTCGCACACTTTGTCAAGTGCTTCTGATCTACAAGTATTGCCCTGAATGATGTGCGAACATGTCTTACATCGAGAGGCATTACACTTATAACAATCGTTGTGTTTTTGTAGCCATGTACCACTCGTAACTCTAGGCAACATAGAAGGTGATAATATATTATTTAGCCTTACGTGACACAAATTTGCATCCCCCTCTATGATCTGACTCAACTTTTCATCGTTCTGCAATATGGGTAAATTTAGTTTTATCAGTTTGCAGATTTTTCCATATTCAATGCTATATGGTGTAGTGAAAATTGGAGTAGAGGAATAGGTTTTCTTATTGCTATCTTTTTTATAGGTTAGCAATTCAGACCTGGAAATTCTATCTACATCCATCTTTGCTTGTGTCAATACTGTTTTGGGATATCCACATAGTTTTAATCGGTCCATAGTATCAA
Source organism: Bombina bombina (assembly GCF_027579735.1). NCBI lineage: Eukaryota > Metazoa > Chordata > Amphibia > Anura > Bombinatoridae > Bombina > Bombina bombina. The sequence continues at coordinate 288,557,386 of NC_069500.1, forward strand.
CAGCTTTTTGTTCGTAGATAATAGGATCTGAACAATTACGTTTAACCCTGATAAGTTGACTTTTGGGAATAGATTTAAGAAGGTGTGAAGGATGACAGGAATTAAATTTGAGAATACTGTTACCCGAAGTGGGTTTGCGGTATAATTCTACCTGTATATCTTCACCAATTGGTCTCATTGTCACGTCCAAAAAATTTAGAGATTCCATAATGGATTCAATTGTAAAACTAAGGTTCAGCCTGTTATGTGACACATACTGATGAAAGGAATTAATAGACTCACTAGGCCCTTCCCAAACAAATACCAAGTCATCAATGTAACGCCCATAATAGGCAATGTTTTTGCGAAAAGGGTTTCTATCTCCAAAGATGTGGAAGAGCTCCCAGCAACCGTATGCGTATGATGGCGCAAATTAGGCGCCCATAGCTGTTCCACATCTTTGGAGATAGAAACGACCCTCAAAGAGAAAAAAATTGTAAGTAAGCAAGTACTCGGTGGCCATAAGCAGAAATGATATTGTTGCTTCGTCATAATTTGATCTGTTTCTTAGAAAAAATTCTAATGCTTCTAAGCCCTTGTCATGGGGTATTGACGTATATAACGAGGAGACATCCATTGAAACTAAAGAGTATTGAGATTTCCACGGGACCCCTTGTATTTGTTTAATGAAGGACGTTGTATCTTGGATGTAGCTGGGAAGTGCTAAAACAAGAGGTTGTAGGTACATGTCCACCAGTTCTGATAACGGTTCATTAAGGCACCCTATGCCCGCCACAATAGGGCGTCCTGGGGGATTTTGAGGGTTCTTATGTATCTTGGGGAAATGGTGAAACACTGCTGTTACAGGCCAATCAGGAATCAAATTTTCTGACATATTGGCAGTGATAATACCGTTATCCTTGCCGTATTTCACTATCCCCCCAAGTAACCCCTTGTAGACAGCAGTAGGGTTGGTGTCAAGAATGCAATATGTATTGGTATCTGATAGTTGCCGTAAGGCCTCACCAACATAATCCTTCCTATTAAGAATCACTAAATTACCTCCCTTATCTGACTCTCGAAATACGAGGTTTTTATTCGAAGATAATTGTTTCAATGCTTTGTTATCTGACCCAGTAAAGTTATTATTAAAGTGTAGTACATTATGGGTGGAAGTGGTGGATGTAGTTCTTATTTCAGAATCAAGTTTGATTAGTTGGTTCTCTATAGTCTGTTGAAAGATATCCAACAAGTTACATCTAGTCTGAACTGGATAAAAGGTACTTTTATTTTTAAGTCTGGACACATCGATATCATGTGCAGATGGACCGTGTCTAGTGCTATCTGGATCTAGTGATTGTATATCCTAAATATCCTGTATGCAACATTTGTCCTCAAAAGTCAAAATGCCCTCCGGTTTGTATTCCAACACATTTTGAGAAATATTATTCTCTCCATCCGTAGATAACCCTGATTCAGAATAATTTTTCAAAAAATGTTTCTTGAGAGTAAGCAATCTCACAAATTTATTGAGATCTAGAATAGTCTGAAACAGGTTAAAATGACAGGATGGAGAAAAACTAAATCCTTGTGACAATACCCTCTCCTCATCATGACTAAGGCTATAGTCAGATAAATTAATCACATCTTTTGTAGATACCTGTGTGTTTGTTTTTTCCTTATCCTCTGTGGATATCTCTTTAATTTTTCTGTGTCTTCTACGGTATCTTTCTTCAACAAAGGATCCCTAAACAATAACACAAATTTGATAATAGAAGTAATTGGGAATTTTGTTTGAAATTGTATTCTCTATCTGAATCATGAAAGAAAAATGTTGGGTTTAGTGTCCCTTTAAGCGTGGCTGAACAGAAACATTGTTAAAAACATTTTGAAGGAAGTGCAGATGATGAAAAAAGCTATCAATTTGCAGTGGATACTTTTTTCCAACATTCAGAAGGAGAAGAAATCCCATATTCTATAAACCTCAGAAGGTTGTTTTCTGGCTTGAGTATCAATGACTGAAAGATGAATAACAGAATTTATGTTTACCTGATAAATTACTTTCTCCAACGGTGTGTCCGGTCCACGGCGTCATCCTTACTTGTGGGATATTCTCTTCCCCAACAGGAAATGGCAAAGAGCCCAGCAAAGCTGGTCACATGATCCCTCCTAGGCTCCGCCTACCCCAGTCATTCGACCGACGTAAAGGAGGAATATTTGCATAGGAGAAACCATATGATACCGTGGTGACTGTAGTTAAAGAAAATAAATTATCAGACCTGATTAAAAAACCAGGGCGGGCCGTGGACCGGACACACCGTTGGAGAAAGTAATTTATCAGGTAAACATAAATTCTGTTTTCTCCAACATAGGTGTGTCCGGTCCACGGCGTCATCCTTACTTGTGGGAACCAATACCAAAGCTTTAGGACACGGATGAAGGGAGGGAGCAAATCAGGTCACCTAAATGGAAGGCACCACGGTTTGCAAAACCTTTCTCCCAAAAATAGCCTCAGAAGAAGCAAAAGTATCAAACTTGTAAAATTTGGTAAAAGTGTGCAGTGAAGACCAAGTCGCTGCCCTACATATCTGATAAACAGAAGCCTCGTTCTTGAAGGCCCATGTGGAAGCCACAGCCCTAGTGGAATGAGCTGTGATTCTTTCAGGAGGCTGCCGTCCGGCAGTCTCATAAGCCAATCTGATGATGCTTTTAATCCAAAAAGAGAGAGAGGTAGAAGTTGCTTTTTGACCTCTCCTTTTACCAGAATAAACAACAACCAAGGAAGATGTTTGTCTAAAATCCTTTGTAGCATCTAAATAGAATTTTAGAGCGCGAACAACATCCAAATTGTGCAACAAACGTTCCTTCTTTGAAACTGGATTCGGACACAAAGAAGGCACGACTATCTCCTGGTTAATGTTTTTGTTAGAAACAACTTTCGGAAGAAAACCAGGTTTAGTACGTAAAACCACCTTATCTGCATGGAAAACCAGATAAGGAGGAGAACACTGCAGAGCAGATAATTCTGAAACTCTTCTAGCAGAAGAAATTGCAACCAAAAACAAAACTTTCCAAGATAATAACTTAATATCAACGGAATGCAAGGGTTCAAACGGAACCCCCTGAAGAACTGAAAGAACTAAGTTGAGACTCCAAGGAGGAGTCAAAGGTTTGTAAACAGGCTTGATTCTAACCAGAGCCTGAACAAAGGCTTGAACATCTGGCACAGCTGCCAGCTTTTTGTGAAGTAACACAGACAAGGCAGAAATCTGTCCCTTCAAGGAACTTGCCGATAATCCTTTCTCCAATCCTTCTTGAAGAAAGGATAGAATCTTAGGAATCTTTACCTTGTTCCAAGGGAATCCTTTAGATTCACACCAACAGATATATTTTTTCCATATTTTGTGGTAAATTTTTCTAGTTACAGGCTTTCTGGCCTGAACAAGAGTATCAATAACAGAATCTGAGAACCCTCGTTTTGATAAGATCAAGCGTTCAATCTCCAAGCAGTCAGCTGGAGTGAGACCAGATTCGGATGTTCGAACGGACCTTGAACAAGAAGGTCTCGTCTCAAAGGTAGCTTCCATGGTGGAGCCGATGACATATTCACCAGATCTGCATACCAAGTCCTGCGTGGCCACGCAGGAGCTATCAAGATCACCGACGCCCTCTCCTGATTGATCCTGGCTACCAGCCTGGGGATGAGAGGAAACGGCGGGAATACATAAGCTAGTTTGAAGGTCCAAGGTGCTACTAGTGCATCTACTAGAGTCGCCTTGGGATCCCTGGATCTGGACCCGTAGCAAGGAACCTTGAAGTTCTGACGAGAGGCCATCAGATCCATGTCTGGAATGCCCCACAATTGAGTAATTTGGGCAAAGATTTCCGGATGGAGTTCCCACTCCCCCGGATGTAATGTCTGACGACTCAGAAAATCCGCTTCCCAATTTTCCACTCCTGGAATGTGGATTGCAGACAGGTGGCAGGAGTGAGTCTCCGCCCATTGAATGATTTTGGTCACTTCTTCCATCGCCAGGGAACTCCTTGTTCCCCCCTGATGGTTGATGTACGCAACAGTCGTCATGTTGTCTGATTGAAACCGTATGAACTTGGCCTTTGCTAGCTGAGGCCAAGCCTTGAGAGCATTGAATATCGCTCTCAGTTCCAGAATATTTATCGGTAGAAGAGATTCTTCCCGAGACCAAAGACCCTGAGCTTTCAGGGGTCCCCAGACCGCGCCCCAGCCCATCAGACTGGCGTCGGTCGTGACAATGACCCACTCTGGTCTGCGGAAGGTCATCCCTTGTGACAGGTTGTCTAGGGACAGCCACCAACGGAGTGAGTCTCTGGTCCTCTGATTTACTTGAATCGTCGGAGACAAATCTGTATAGTCCCCATTCCACTGACTGAGCATGCACAGTTGTAATGGTCTTAGATGAATGCGCGCAAAAGGAACTATGTCCATTGCCGCTACCATCAAACCTATTACTTCCATGCACTGCGCTATGGAAGGAAGAGGAACGGAATGAAGTGTTTGACAAGAGTTTAGAAGTTTTGTTTTTCTGGCCTCTGTCAGAAAAATCCTCATTTCTAAGGAGTCTATTATTGTTCCCAAGAAGGGAACCCTTGTTGACGGAGATAGAGAACTCTTTTCTACGTTCACTTTCCATCCGTGAGATCTGAGAAAGGCCAGGACTATGTCCGTGTGAGCCTTTGCTTGAGGAAGGGACGACGCTTGAATCAGAATGTCGTCCAAGTAAGGTACTACTGCAATGCCCCTTGGTCTTAGTACCGCTAGAAGGGACCCTAGTACCTTTGTGAAAATCCTTGGAGCAGTGGCTAATCCGAAAGGAAGTGCCACGAACTGGTAATGCTTGTCCAGGAATGCGAACCTTAGGAACCGATGATGTTCCTTGTGGATAGGAATATGTAGATACGCATCCTTTAAATCCACCGTGGTCATGAATTGACCTTCCTGGATGGAAGGAAGAATTGTTCGAATAGTTTCCATTTTGAACGATGGAACCTTGAGAAACTTGTTTAGGATCTTGAGATCCAAGATTGGTCTGAACGTTCCCTCTTTTTTGGGAACTACGAACAGATTGGAGTAGAACCCCATCCCTTGTTCTCCTAATGGAACAGGATGAATCACTCCCATTTTTAACAGGTCTTCTACACAATGTAAGAATGCCTGTCTCTTTATGTGGTCTGAAGACAATAGAGACCTGTGGAACCTCCCCCTTGGGGGAAGCCCCTTGAATTCCAGAAGATAACCTTGGGAGACTATTTCTAGTGCCCAAGGATCCAGAACATCTCTTGCCCAAGCCTGAGCGAAGAGAGAGAGTCTGCCCCCCACCAGATCCGGTCCCGGATCGGGGGCCAACATTTCATGCTGTCTTGGTAGCAGTGGCAGGCTTCTTGGCCTGCTTTCCCTTGTTCCAGCCTTGCATTGGTCTCCAGGCTGGCTTGGCTTGAGAAGTATTACCCTCTTGCTTAGAGGACGTAGCACTTGGGGCTGGTCCGTTTCTACGAAAGGGACGAAAATTAGGTTTATTTTTGGCCTTGAAAGACCTATCCTGAGGAAGGGCGTGGCCCTTACCCCCAGTGATATCAGAGATAATCTCTTTCAAGTCAGGGCCAAACAGCGTTTTCCCCTTGAAAGGAATGTTAAGCAATTTGTTCTTGGAAGACGCATCCGCTGACCAAGATTTCAACCAAAGCGCTCTGCGCGCCACAATAGCAAACCCAGAATTTTTCGCCGCTAACCTAGCCAATTGCAAAGTGGCGTCTAGGGTGAAAGAATTAGCCAATTTGAGAGCACGGATTCTGTCCATAATCTCCTCATAAGGAGGAGAATCACTATCGATCGCCTTTTCTAGCTCATCGAACCAGAAACACGCGGCTGTAGTGACAGGGACAATGCATGAAATTGGTTGTAGAAGGTAACCTTGCTGAACAAACATCTTTTTAAGCAAACCTTCTAATTTTTTATCCATAGGATCTTTGAAAGCACAACTATCTTCTATGGGTATAGTGGTGCGTTTGTTTAAAGTAGAAACCGCCCCCTCGACCTTGGGGACTGTCTGCCATAAGTCCTTTCTGGGGTCGACCATGGGAAACAATTTTTTAAATATGGGGGGAGGGACGAAAGGTATACCGGGCCTTTCCCATTCTTTATTTACAATGTCCGCCACCCGCTTGGGTATAGGAAAAGCTTCTGGGGGCCCCGGGACCTCTAGGAACTTGTCCATTTTACATAGTTTCTCTGGGATGATCAAATTCTCACAATCATCCAGAGTGGATAACACCTCCTTAAGCAGAGCGCGGAGATGTTCCAACTTAAATTTAAATGTAATCACATCGGGTTCAGCTTGTTGAGAAATTTTCCCTGAATCTGAAATTTTTCCCTCAGACAAAACCTCCCTGGCCCCCTCAGACTGGTGTAGGGGCATATCAGAACCATTATCATCAGCGTCCTCATGCTCTTCAGTATCTAAAACAGAGCAGTCGCGCTTACGCTGATAAGTGGGCATTTTGGCTAAAATGTTTTTGATAGAATTATCCATTACAGCCGTTAATTGTTGCATAGTAAGGAGTATTGGCGCGCTAGATGTACTAGGGGCCTCCTGAGTGGGCAAGACTGGTGTAGACGAAGGAGGGAATGATGCAGTACCATGCTTACTCCCCTCACTTGAGGAATCATCTTGGGCATCATTTTCAGTGTCACATAAATCACATCTATTTAAATGAGAAGGAACCTTGGCTTCCCCACATTCAGAACACAGTCTATCTGGTAGTTCAGACATGTTAAACAGGCATAAACTTGATAACAAAGTACACAAAACGTTTTAAAATAAAACCGTTACTGTCACTTTAAATTTTAAACTGAACACACTTTATTACTGCAATTGCGAAAAAGTATGAAGGAATTGTTCAAAATTCACCAAAATTTCACCACAGTGTCTTAAAGCCTTAAAAGTATTGCACACCAAATTTGGAAGCTTTAACCCTTAAAATAACGGAACCGGAGCCGTTTTTATCTTTAACCCCTTTACAGTCCCTGGTATCTGCTTTGCTGAGACCCAACCAAGCCCAAAGGGGAATACGATACCAAATGACGCCTTCAGAAAGTCTTTTTTATGTATCAGAGCTCCTCACACATGCGACTGCATGTCATGCTTCTCAAAAACAAGTGCGCAATACCGGCGTGAAAATGAGGCTCTGCCTATGATTAGGGAAAGCCCCTAGAGAATAAGGTGTCTAAAACAGTGCCTGCCGATATTATTTTACAAAAATACCCAGATTAAATGATTCCTCAAGGCTAAATATGTTTATATATGAATCGATTTAGCCCAGAAAATGTCTACAGTCTTAACAAGCCCTTGTGAAGCCCTTATTTACTCTGTAATAAAAATGGCTTACCGGATCCCATAGGGAAAATGACAGCTTCCAGCATTACATCGTCTTGTTAGAATGTGTCATACCTCAAGCAGCAAAAGTCTGCTCACTGTTCCCCCAACTGAAGTTAATTCCTCTCAACAGTCCTGTGTGGAACAGCCATCGATTTTAGTAACGGTTGCTAAAATCATTTTCCTCTTACAAACAGAAATCTTCATCTCTTTTCTGTTTCAGAGTAAATAGTACATACCAGCACTATTTTAAAATAACAAACTCTTGATTGAATAATAAAAACTACAGTTAAACACTAAAAAACTCTAAGCCATCTCCGTGGAGATGTTGCCTGTACAACGGCAAAGAGAATGACTGGGGTAGGCGGAGCCTAGGAGGGATCATGTGACCAGCTTTGCTGGGCTCTTTGCCATTTCCTGTTGGGGAAGAGAATATCCCACAAGTAAGGATGACGCCGTGGACCGGACACACCTATGTTGGAGAAATTCAATTTGCCAGATGCAACTTGTAAGGATTCAGATGTAATATTGCCTCTGATGTAAGACACCTGGAAAACTTGGAGGAAACCATAGAAGTAGACCTGCAAGGTGTAGAAGTATTGGCAACCATAATCTCCTTAATCTCCTTAGCCAGTATGTAGCAATCAAGATGAACATCCCATTTTCCTAATTATGTGGAGTAGGTGAGGTATGAGGGGCCAACAGTCGAAATATATTTGCCAGACTGAAGTTCCAGACCTGGGTGAAGACACTGATCACCAGAAACCCTGGTAAGGCATGAAGAAATTACTAACCTGACTACTGTGACTGCTGGCCATCAAATATATTTCCTGAAGAAAAAAAAACTCCTTCTGTAGAAATATCTCTCTGTGTAACTGCCACTCTGCTAAAATTATCTCTGTTCTGCTCAGAAAATCTGTTGCTACATTCTGAGGAGTCGAAAGACATAGGAGAAATGCTTTTGTGCCTAATGAAATATTAGCACAACTGCTCGAAGTGCCATTAGACTTCAAGTTCCCTTTGATATTCGATGTAGGAGACTGTAGTCATGTTGTCTGGAAAAAAAATATTCACAGCCTGGTACTGAAACATCCCATGAAATACTTGCACTGCTTGGAAAAATGTTTAGTTTCAGTTCAATGGAAGAGATAATTCTCATTGTCTCCAAATGTGTTGAGCATTAGTTTGACAACAAATTGCTCTCAAACCACAACTGTTTGAATCTGTAGTGATCTCTGTGCACTGAGATGGGAGAGGTTGGTCACTTGTAACCACTACCTGAGATAGCACTTCAGACAGTCTGCAAAAAAAATCTTCTGGGATAGAGGCAGACTTCTTCTCTAGTGTTTATGGAAATAAAACTGAAAAAGTCCTCATTCTCCATCTTGCCCTTCTAACTAAAGGAATAGTTGAGGTTGAATCAGGAACACACAGAACACCTGTTCCTGAGTGAAATTAGACTCATAAAATGATTGCTTGTAGGCCAGAGCTGGATCTTTTTCCAATTTACCACATAACCAGACAAAAGAATCTGTATTTGCCAAGGATATTGTCTAAATAAAGCAAAAGACATATGCCTTGCCTGCATCTTTCTGATATTGATAGCACTACCTTTGTGCATGTCGTAAAGGTCCTTGGAGATGTGGATATTCCAAAAGGTAAAGCCAGAAACTGAAAAATATGTAGGCTCCCTGGAAATCTTTATGTATGAAGTATGTATAGTTTATGTCTATGAATACATAAAATAAAGAAAAAGGATTTGTCTAGAATAAATGCATTTACCATAAGCAGAGACTCCATTTTGATTTTTTAAGTGCTTAGTGTCAGAAACCAAAACAAAACAGAAACCATGAGCCAGAAGAGTTAAAGCTTTCTGAATCACCTTGATTGAAGCACCTGTTCAAGATGCTGTAAGGGTGGCCAATTGTTTGGTGCAGTCTTCTGATATCTATGTTTTCACAGAATCTTATGAAGGTTGCTAAATGCTGAATTATATGAAATAGCCTCTTTTAATAATATCCATTACTCACACATTTGAGGTTACACACATAAAAAACATTTCTGAAATGATACAGCTGTGTCCCAACAGAAACAGCTTGAGCACAAACTCTGTCATTGTGTCTTGACGCTATGGGCCCCATTTATCAAAGATTCAACTTTTAAACACTCAGGGTTTTCAATACATTCTCTGAACCTCGCTGTAGCGATTACACATATGACTTTGAAATTTATAAAAAATAAGGCTAAATACACTTGCGTCAACAAAGCCGCAGGGATCATTGGTCTGTTGATATTGTTAAAGAATCAATGGAACAAATAACTCAAATTATCATTCGTTCAACACAAAAAACAGATAAGATATGAATCACATGATGTATTTAATCTCTACTTTTACTTAGCTCCGCTCTTTTCGAAATGGTATTATAATTGATCATTTTTTAAGAATCTTTTAGTGTTGCAGGGACATTTTAAAGTATTGTTTTGTTTTTTGTACTATAAATCTAATATATCTAATGGATAATGACTACATCTTAGAGGAGTTATATGTTGTATGTATCTTGATTTAAAGATTGTAATATAAAAGTTTATTATAAAGAAAATTTGTAAAACATTGCATTTGCGCCTTTAAAATTACATTTTATTGGATGCATTTTGCTATAAATATATATGATAGTTTGTACATGAGTTTTGAAGTTAAAGGGACATTAAAAACTAAATAAATTCAATAAGCATAGTTATTGAGGTTATTCCCCGCTTCCTTCTAGTTTTGGGTGCATCCCATTGTTTCCTATGGCGTTCACCAGCTTAAAGCTTGCAGATTGAGACTCTGGCTCGTCATTTGACACACAAACATATAAGTTGAAACTATAATAAATCGGTCCAGTCTACATCTAGAAACAATTGAGTTTTCATATTTCAATTAAATTACAAAGTAACTGAGTTACAGCAAATGTTTATCGCAACAGAAATTAAATCAATGTTTACAACTTATTTTTATTGATTGACAACGTGATAACTTTGATTAGTCTATTTTGCTAGTAATTCCAACCTTAATTATAGCAAGTTTTACGTTGATGTGTTGATAAATGGAGCCCTATAGGTGGAAGAAGGTCTACCTTGGCATCTCACTCTTGATAAAGTATTAAGTCTCCAAGTCTGCAACTGAAAGAACTCCATAGCAGAGGCCCTTATGACATATTCGACCTGACTACAATGTTTAAAGTAGACTTTTTCTTATTCTTACAGCTTGTACAAGAAATAGACTCTTGCCTCCTATTCGTTTTGACATAAATGATTTTAAAGGGTAGGATCAGAAGGCTCAACTTAAAGAGAATTCTGCATCCTAGAGCTTTAACTATAATGTGGCCTTGCTAGATTAGAGGGCACCATACTCCTTGCATTGAACCATAACAAATCATTAATGACATAGTAAGAATTCAGTAATTGTCAAATATCTGAAACAAAAGAGGTCTGTACATCATTATTCTGCTTGTGTGATGATAACCAATTCCCTGCAGCTTCAGTGGCTGAAAACATAAACAATTTGAAGTGGAACATAGCATATTGACTTTAAAATGACCTCTTGATATAAGCCTCCATTTATATATCCATTACATCATGCAATTCCCAACAATCCTCAGTGGAGAATACCATATTCTTAGAAAGTTGTGCATTTAAATTTAGAAGGATATCCCAAAAACCTGCAATAGACTTAGATAAAGGATTAGTCTTGTAAATTGTATCAGGCACAACCAATTGATTTTCAGGTTTTGCAGATTAAAAGAATAGAAAAGAGCATGTCATTTTAAGGCATTTTTAAATTCACTTCTGTTTTCAAATGTGTTTGGTATCAGTTGTTGAAAAATAATATTTACATATCCTACACTATTGAGAGTTAGCTGGTGATTGATGCACAAATGCACTCATTTTTTTTTTATTGGCTGTCTAGGGGCGCGATCCGATATGCAGCTTAGTTTGCGGCGCAAGTGAGGGAACCCCCGCCGCCCGCAACTCGAGCTATCCTATATACGGTGCCGTCAGAGGCTAAAGTGCCGTAAGTCGGATAAACCAGCGATGTCCAGAAATCTACGTAAGCACAAATTTCTGGAGTCACCAGTGACTTACGGCACTTTAGAAACTGCCGGCACCTACAAAACCTGACTAAAGTTATTAAATCTCCCGTACTGTCTAACACGCCTCCCACACATAGCCCGACACGTCTAACCCTCTATCCGCTATCCCCCCTCACTATCCTAACAATAAAAAATTTATTAACCCCTAAACCACCGCTCCCGGATACTGCCGCCACCTAATAAAGTTATTAACCCCTAAACCGCCGCTCCCGGACCCCGCCGCCAGCTATATTAAATCTATAACCCCCTAATTTGAGACCCTACACCGCCGCCATCTACCTTACCTACCCCCTAAAGTGAGCCCCTACCCCGCCGCCATCTATTTTAAAATTATTAACCCCTAATTTAATCCCCCTACCCCGCCGCCACCTATATTAAATTAATTAACCCCTAATCTAATCCCCCTACCCCGCCGCCACCTATATTAAATTATTTTACCCCTAATCTAATCCCCCTACCCTGCCGCCACCTATATTAAATTATTTAACCCCTAATCTAATCCCCCTACCCCGCCGCCAGCTATATTAAAATAATTAACCCCTAATCTAATCCCCCCCCTACCCCGCCGCCAGCTATATTAAATTATTATTACCACTAAACCTAAGTCTAACCCTACAAATAGCCCTGAAAAGGGCTTTTTGCGTGACATTACCCCAAAGTAAACTGCTCTACTGCCAGCCCTTAAAAGGGCTTTTTGCGGGGCATGCCCCAAAGAATTCAGCTCTTTTACCAGCCCTTAAAAGGGCTTTTGGCGGGGCTTTGTCACAAAGTAAACAGCTCTTTTGCATCTAATCTAAATCCCCCTACACCGCCGCCACCTATATTAAACACATTAACCCCTAATCTAATCCCCCTACACCACCGCCAGCTATATTAAAGGGACAGTATACACTCATTTTCATATAACTGCATGTAATAGACACTACTATAAAGAATAATATGCACAGATACTGATATAAAAATCCAGTATAAAACTGTTTAAAAACTTACTTAGAAGCTGTCAGTTTGGCTCTGTTGAAAAGGTTGCTGGAAAGCCCACTGCAAGTGGCAAATAAGACACTCCCCCCCCTCCCCCTTCTTTTGCATATGAAAAGACCCTTTACACAAACAGGAGCAAGCTGGAGTAGGTAGCTGAGCGTATTCACATAAAACTTTGGGGCTTGGTTAGGAGTCTGAAAATCAGAGCAATGTTATTTAAAAATAAGCAAAACTATACATTAATTTAAAAAAAAAAAAAACTTTATGGGCTATATAAATAGATCATCTACAAAACATTTATGCAAAGAAAAAATGAGTGTATAATGTCCCTTTAACTATATTAACCCTAATTATATTAGGGTTAATATAGTTAATAGTTATTATATTATATATATTAACTATATTAACCCTAATTATATTAGGGTTAATATCGTTATTATATTATATATATATTAAGTATAATAACCCTATCTAACTCTAACATCCCTAACTAAACTCTTATTAAAATAAATCTAATATTAATATTATTAATTAAAATATTCCTATTTAAATTTAAATACTTACCTATAAAATAAACCCTAAGATAGCTAAAATATAATTAATAATTACATTGTAGGTATTTTAGGGTTTATATTTATTTTACAGGTAACTTGGTATTTATTTTAACTAGGTACAATAGTTATTAAATAGTTAATAACTATTTAATAGCTACCTAGTTAAAATAATTACCAATTTACCTGTAAAATAAATCCTAACCTAAGTTACAAATACACCTACACTATCAATAAATTAAATAAACTACAAATATCTAACTAAAATACAATTAAATAAACTAAACTAAATTACACAAAAAAACAAACACTAAATTACAAAAAATAAAAAAAAGATTACAAGATTTTTAAGCTAATTACACCTATTCTAAGCCCCCTAATAAAATAATAAAGCCCCCCAAAATAAAAAAAATTCCCTGCCCTATTCTAAATTTAAAAAGTTAGCTCTTTTACCTTACCAGTCCTTAAAAGGGCCTTTTGCGGGGCATGCCCCAAAGAAAACTGCTCTTTTGCCAGAAAAAAAAAAACACAATACCACCCCCCAACATCTTCAATCTTCTTTCTTCGCTCCTCCGCCGCGGAGCATCCATCCGGCACGACGACTTCCCGACGAATGAGGTTCCTTTAAATGACGTCATCCAAGATGGCGTCCTTTGGTTCAGCCAATCGGATTGAACTTGAATCTGATTGGCTGATTCAATCAGATAAAGGGATAGTGCCTAAGCGCTAAGGTATACCCCAAGCTATATCCAAACAGAGAACCTAACCAACCCCCAAAGAAAAATATGCAAATAATAGAGATGTGGATACAGCGCCAACAAGAGGCCACGGGATAAATATACTCACAGGGAGAATATAAAAAAAGTATAATTTAATAGACAAAGCTTAAAACAAATGGCTAGTACATAGCTCTACAAAGAAATTCTGTTCATAAATAGCTTATACAAAGCTATACAGGAAATTCTATACATAAAATACAAAGAATAGCTCATAGGAGTAGCTCAAAGGCCAATAGATGTTAAACATATAAATATATAATATGTCAGCAAATGCTAGAGGTCCCTAGGACTGAAATAATGCCGAATTATCAGTTAAGCAATACACTGTATCAAGAGTGTGAGCTGGGAAACCATCAAACAAATGGATAATGAAAAATATAAATACAAAATTCAAATAGTGAGCATATAAATACAAAATACAAATAGTAAGTGCCTAAAAGATATTACAATCAAAAAGTGAGTGTGAATGATGCCTGTGCACTGCAGTGCAAAAAAAGGGGTAAAAAATGATTGTGAAAAAATATATTGACAAGTGTGATTGATTGCAGATAAAATTCACAAATGATAATTATATAACAGTTAGTACAGTCTAAAAGTGAGAAAAAAAAAAAAAATTTGCAAAAAATTCCCCAAAAATTGTTGATCAACAAATGTTAGTGATGAGTCCTGTCAACTGTCAGCTACTCCTATGGTGTCCTAATGGTGTCCCTGTAAAAAAGGTTCACAACATAGTGTATCCAATATAAAAAGTAGAGTAGATAATTAAAATAATGCTTACCAGTATGTTTCTGCCCTCAAAATAGGGGATATCGGACCAGATTTAGACTACATTCTTCTAGTAATAATGACAAATTAGGCCATACAAATCAAAGGCCAGATATAGACTAACTGCCCCAGACACTATATATGTTAAAAAACATCTGCAGAAATAAGATTCCGGTAAAAGTCACAAACTTCCAGTCTGCAGTAGGGGGAAACTATTAGGTGGCACACAGGAAGTGAAAAGGGTTTTGGCGCCCAAACATCATAGTCAATCAATTAAACCATCAGAGATCATTACTTTTACACTGTATATAAGGCTTGTTGCCATTACCAATATTTCAGTCTTGAGAAAGGCCCTATTTTGAGGGCAGAAACGCGTTAAAGGCCCTATTTTGAGGGCAGAAACGAGTTGACATATTGGTAAGCATTATTTTAATTATCTACTCTACTTTTTATATTGGATACACTATGTTGTGAACCTTTTTTACAGGGACACCATAGAAGCAGCTGACAGTTGACAGGACTCGACTGGCAACTTTGTCTACCAAAAAAATCTAGGATATTCATTAGGATTTGGATATGTTCTAGTAACTACCCTTTTGGAGGAACACTTTTTGCACTTTATCCACAATTTTTCCCATTTTTTCAATTTTTTTCATTTTTATTACTCATCACTAACATTTGTTGATCAACAATTTTTGGGGAATTTTTTGCAAATTTTTTTTTTCAACTTCTAGACTGTACTAACTGTTATATAATTATCATTTGTGAATATCATTTGTGAATTTTATCTGCAATCAATCACACTTGTCAATATATTTTTTCACAATCATTTTTTCCCCTTTTTTTGCACTGCAGTGCACAGGCATCATTCACACTCACTTTTTGATTGTAATATCTTTTAGGCACTTACTATTTGTATTTTGTATTTATATTTTTCATTATCCATTTGTTTGATGGTTTCCCAGCTCACACTCTTGATACAGTGTATTGCTTAACTGATAATTCGGCATTATCTCAGTCCTAGGGACCTCTAGCATTTGCTGACATATTATATATTTATATGTTTAACATCTATTGGCCTTTGAGCTACTCCTATGAGCTATTCTTTGTATTTTATGTATAGATTTTCCTGTATAGCTTTGTATAAGCTATTTATGAACAGAATTTATTTGTAGAGCTAGGTACTAGCCATTTGTTTTAAGCTTTGTCTATTAAATTATACTTTTTTATATTCTCCCTGTGAGTATATTTATCCCGTGGCCTCTTGTTGGCGCTGTATCCACATCTCTATTATTAGCTGATTCAATCAACCAATCAAATTTTTCTACCTTAATTCCAATTGGCTGATAGAATCCTATCAGCCAATCGGAATTCGACGGACGCCATCTTGGATGACGTCATTTAAAGGAACCTCATTCGTCGGGAAGTCGTCGTGCCGGATGGATGCTCCGCGGCGGAGGAGCGAAGACAGAAGATTGAAGATGCCGCTTTGCTTGAAGACATTACCGGATGGAAGAAGACTCTCTGCCGCTTGCTTGAAGACATCGCTGGATGGAAAAAGACTTCACTGCAGCTTGCTTGAAGACATCGCCCGGATCGGATGAAGAGTTCTGCCCGGCAGGGTGAATACAAGGTAGGGAGATCTTCAGGGGGGTAGTGTTAGGTTTATTTAAGGGGGGTTTGGGTTAGATTAGGGGTATGTGGGTGGTGGGTTGTAATGTTGGGGGGTGGTATTGTGTGTTTTTTTTTTTCAGGCAAAAGAGCAGTTTTCTTTGGGGCATGCCCCGCAAAAGGCCCTTTTAAGGGCTGGTAAGGTAAAAGAGCTAACTTTTTTAATTTAGAATAGGGCAGGGAATTGTTTTTATTTTGGGGGGCTTTATTATTTTATTAGGGGGCTTAGAATAGGTGTAATTAGCTTAAAAATCTTGTAATTTTTTTTATTTTTTGTAATTTAGTGTTTGTTTTTTTGTGTAATTTAGTTTATTTAATTGTATTTTAGTTAGATATTTGTAGTTTATTTAATTTATTGATAGTGTAGGTGTATTTGTAACTTAGGTTAAGATTTATTTTACAGGTAAATTGGTAATTATTTTAACTAGGTAGCTATTAAATAGTTATTAACTATTTAATAGCTATTGTACCTAGTTAAAATAAATACCAAGTTACCTGTAAAATAAATATAAACCCTAAAATAGCTACAATGTAATTATTAATTATATTGTAGCTATCTTAGGGTTTATTTTATAGGTAAGTATTTAGATTTAAATAGGAATATTTTAATTAATAATATTAATATTAGATTTATTTTAATAAGAGTTTAGTTAGGGATGTTAGAGTTAGATAGGGTTATTATACTTAATAAATATATATTATAATAACGATATTAACTATATTAACCCTAATATAATTAGGGTTAATATAGTTAACATATATAATATAATAACTATATTAACTATAATAACCCTAATATAATTAGGGTTAATATAGTTAATATAGGTGGCGGCGGTGTAGGGGGATTAGATTAGGGGTTAATACATTTATTATTGCAAAAGAGCAGTTTACTTTGTGACAAAGCCCCACCAAAAGCCCTTTTAAGGGCTGGTAAAAGAGCTGAATTCTTTGGGACATGCATCGCAAAAAGCCCTTTTAAGGGCTGGCAATAGAGCAGTTTACTTTGGGGTAATGTCACGCAAAAAGCCCTTTTCAGGGCTATTTGTAGGGTTAGACTTAGGTTTAGTGGTAGGGATAGTTTAGTAATTTAGGGGTTAAATAATTTAATATAGGTGGTGGCGGGGTAGGGGATTTAGATTAGGGGTTAAATAATTTAATATAGGTGGCGGTGGGGTAGAGGGATTAGATTAGGGGTTAAATAATTTAATATAGCTGGCGGCGGTGTAGGGGGATTAAATTAGGGGTTAATTAATTTAATATAGCTGGCGGCGGTGTAGGGGGATTAAATTAGGGGTTAATAATTTTAAATTAGATGGCGGCGGTGTAAGGGGCTCACTTTAGGGGGTAGTTTAATGTAGTTGGCGGCGGGGTAGGAGATCACATTAGGGGGTTATACTTTTATTGTAGGTAGCGGCGGGGTCCGGGAGCGGCGGTTTAGGGGTTAATAACTTTATTAGGGATTGCGGCGGGGGATCGCGGTTGACAGGTAGATAGACATTGCGCATGCGTTAGGTGTTAGATTTATTTTGTAGCTAGTTTAGGGAGTTACGGGGCTCCAATAGACAGCGTAAGGCTTACTATGGCTGCTTTTTGTGGCGAGGTGAAAATGGAGTAAGATTTCTCCATTTTCGCCACGTAAGTCCTTACGCTGTATATTGGATACCAAACTGCGCTGGTTTGGTATACCTGCCTATGGCCCAAAAAACTACGGGCGACGGCAGATATATACGGGCGTAACTTCTAGGTTACGCTGTATATAAGATACCAGACCAGCGCAAAATTCAGCATCGCCGGCATTTACGGGCGACGCTGCATATCGGATCGGGCCCTAGATGTGTTTATCTTGCTTCCAGGAGTGCATTTCTGCTCCTTTAACAAAGGAGATCAAGAGAATAAGCAAATTTGATTAAAAAAGAAAAAAGAAAATTTTAAAGTTGTTTAAAATTGAATGTGATATCTAAATCCTGAAAGTAAATGTTGGGATTCATGTCCCTTTTATGCTTAATGTAAAGTGATGCAATCAGTTGAATCAAACATAAAAGCATACCAGGAACAGCCTTATCCAACTCAGAATCAAATATATTTAAATCTTGCACAGGGGTCACATTAGTTTTACAAGCCTTAGACAAATTTTTCTCAAAAAAACATTTGCAATAAATATACAACAAAGATTTTTATCTTGCCAGCATACAATAGTTAAGAGTAGGCATTTTTCTGGGATCAGGTCTGCAAAACAAAACAAAAAAACTGAAA
Source organism: Bombina bombina (assembly GCF_027579735.1). Taxonomy (NCBI): domain Eukaryota; kingdom Metazoa; phylum Chordata; class Amphibia; order Anura; family Bombinatoridae; genus Bombina; species Bombina bombina. Next base: position 288,575,904 of record NC_069500.1, read on the forward strand.
AAACATAAAATTATGCTTACCAGAAAATTTCCTTTCCTTCTGTACAGGGAGAGTCCACAGCTGCATTCCTTATTTGTGGGAAATACTGAACCTGGCCACCAGGACAAGGCAAAGACACACCAGCCAAAGGCCCGACGGGAGCTGTGGACTCTCCCTGTACAGAAGGAAAGGAAATTATCTGGTAAGCATAGTTTATATTTGAACAATAAGTGAGGGGGTGCTCTATAAATCTATATCAAATATGATGGACAATGTAATAGACAATCTCTAAAAACAGAATTTATGTTTACCTGATAAATTACTTTCTCCAACGGTGTGTCCGGTCCACGGCGTCATCCTTACTTGTGGGATATTCTCTTCCCCAACAGGAAATGGCAAAGAGCCCAGCAAAGCTGGTCACATGATCCCTCCTAGGCTCCGCCTACCCCAGTCATTCGACCGACGTTAAGGAGGAATATTTGCATAGGAGAAACCATATGATACCGTGGTGACTGTAGTTAAAGAAAATAAATTATCAGACCTGATTAAAAAACCAGGGCGGGCCGTGGACCGGACACACCGTTGGAGAAAGTAATTTATCAGGTAAACATAAATTCTGTTTTCTCCAACATAGGTGTGTCCGGTCCACGGCGTCATCCTTACTTGTGGGAACCAATACCAAAGCTTTAGGACACGGATGATGGGAGGGAGCAAATCAGGTCACCTAGATGGAAGGCACCACGGCTTGCAAAACCTTTCTCCCAAAAATAGCCTCAGAAGAAGCAAAAGTATCAAACTTGTAAAATTTGGTAAAAGTGTGCAGTGAAGACCAAGTCGCTGCCCTACATATCTGATCAACAGAAGCCTCGTTCTTGAAGGCCCATGTGGAAGCCACAGCCCTAGTGGAATGAGCTGTGATTCTTTCGGGAGGCTGCCGTCCGGCAGTCTCGTAAGCCAATCTGATGATGCTTTTAATCCAAAAAGAGAGAGAGGTAGAAGTTGCTTTTTGACCTCTCCTTTTACCGGAATAAACAACAAACAAGGAAGATGTTTGTCTAAAATCCTTTGTAGCGTCTAAATAGAATTTTAGAGCGCGAACAACATCCAAATTGTGCAACAAACGTTCCTTCTTTGAAACTGGTTTCGGACACAGAGAAGGTACGATAATCTCCTGGTTAATGTTTTTGTTAGAAACAACTTTTGGAAGAAAACCAGGTTTAGTACGTAAAACCACCTTATCTGCATGGAACACCAGATAAGGAGGAGAACACTGCAGAGCAGATAATTCTGAAACTCTTCTAGCAGAAGAAATTGCAACCAAAAACAAAACTTTCCAAGATAATAACTTAATATCAACGGAATGTAAGGGTTCAAACGGAACCCCCTGAAGAACTGAAAGAACTAAGTTGAGACTCCAAGGAGGAGTCAAAGGTTTGTAAACAGGCTTGATTCTAACCAGAGCCTGAACAAAGGCTTGAACATCTGGCACAGCTGCCAGCTTTTTGTGAAGTAACACAGACAAGGCAGAAATCTGTCCCTTCAGGGAACTTGCAGATAATCCTTTTTCCAATCCTTCTTGAAGGAAGGATAGAATCTTAGGAATCTTAACCTTGTCCCAAGGGAATCCTTTAGATTCACACCAACAGATATATTTTTTCCAAATTTTGTGGTAAATCTTTCTAGTTACAGGCTTTCTGGCCTGAACAAGAGTATCGATAACAGAATCTGAGAACCCTCGCTTCGATAAGATCAAGCGTTCAATCTCCAAGCAGTCAGCTGGAGTGAGACCAGATTCGGATGTTCGAACGGACCTTGAACAAGAAGGTCTCGTCTCAAAGGTAGCTTCCATGGTGGAGCCGATGACATATTCACCAGATCTGCATACCAAGTCCTGCGTGGCCACGCAGGAGCTATCAAGATCACCGGCGCCCTCTCCTGATTGATCCTGGCTACCAGCCTGGGGATGAGAGGAAACGGCGGGAACACATAAGCTAGTTTGAAGGTCCAAGGTGCTACTAGTGCATCCACTAGAGCCGCCTTGGGATCCCTGGATCTGGACCCGTAGCAAGGAACTTTGAAGTTCTGACGAGAGGCCATCAGATCCATGTCTGGAATGCCCCACAGTTGAGTGATTTGGGCAAAGATTTCCGGATGGAGTTCCCACTCCCCCGGATGCAATGTCTGACGACTCAGAAAATCCGCTTCCCAATTTTCCACTCCTGGGATGTGGATTGCAGACAGGTGGCAGGAGTGAGACTCCGCCCATTGAATGATTTTGGTCACTTCTTCCATCGCCAGGGAACTCCTTGTTCCCCCCTGATGGTTGATGTACGCAACAGTTGTCATGTTGTCTGATTGAAACCGTATGAACCTGGCCCTCGCTAGCTGAGGCCAAGCCTTGAGAGCATTGAATATCGCTCTCAGTTCCAGAATATTTATCGGTAGAAGAGATTCTTCCCGAGACCAAAGACCCTGAGCTTTCAGGGATCCCCAGACCGCGCCCCAGCCCATCAGACTGGCGTCGGTCGTGACAATGACCCACTCTGGTCTGCGGAAGGTCATCCCTTGTGACAGGTTGTCCAGGGACAGCCACCAACGGAGTGAGTCTCTGGTCCTCTGATTTACTTGTATCCTCGGAGACAAGTCTGTATAGTCCCCATTCCACTGACTGAGCATGCACAGTTGTAATGGTCTTAGATGAATGCGCGCAAAAGGAACTATGTCCATTGCCGCTACCATCAAACCTATCACTTCCATGCACTGCGCTATGGAAGGAAGAGGAACGGAATGAAGTATCCGACAAGAGTCTAGAAGTCTTGTTTTTCTGGCCTCTGTCAGAAAAATCCTCATTTCTAAGGAGTCTATTATTGTTCCCAAGAAGGGAACCCTTGTTGACGGAGATAGAGAACTCTTTTCCACGTTCACTTTCCATCCGTGAGATCTGAGAAAGGCCAGGACGATGTCCGTGTGAGCCCTTGCTTGAGGAAGGGACGACGCTTGAATCAGAATGTCGTCCAAGTAAGGTACTACAGCAATGCCCCTTGGTCTTAGCACAGCTAGAAGGGACCCTAGTACCTTTGTGAAAATCCTTGGAGCAGTGGCTAATCCGAAAGGAAGCGCCACGAACTGGTAATGCTTGTCCAGGAATGCGAACCTTAGGAACCGATGGTGTTCCTTGTGGATAGGAATATGTAGATACGCATCCTTTAAATCCACCGTGGTCATGAATTGACCTTCCTGGATGGAAGGAAGAATTGTTCGAATGGTTTCCATCTTGAACGATGGAACCTTGAGAAACTTGTTTAAGATCTTGAGATCTAAGATTGGTCTGAACGTTCCCTCTTTTTTGGGAACTATGAACAGATTGGAGTAGAACCCCATCCCTTGTTCTCCTAATGGAACAGGATGAATCACTCCCATTGTTAACAGGTCTTCTACACAATGTAAGAATGCCTGTCTTTTTATGTGGTCTGAAGACAACTGAGACCTGTGGAACCTCCCCCTTGGGGGAAGCCCCTTGAATTCCAGAAGATAACCTTGGGAGACTATTTCTAGTGTCCAAGGATCCAGAACATCTCTTGCCCAAACCTGAGCGAAGAGAGAGAGTCTGCCCCCCACCAGATCCGGTCCCGGATCGGGGGCCAACATTTCATGCTGTCTTGGTAGCAGTGGCAGGTTTCTTGGCCTGCTTTCCCTTGTTCCAGCCTTGCATTGGTCTCCAAGCTTGCTTGGCTTGAGAAGTATTACCCTCTTGCTTAGAGGACGTAGCACTTTGGGCTGGTCCGTTTCTACGAAAGGGACGAAAATTAGGTTTATTTTTGGCCTTGAAAGGCCGATCCTGAGGAAGGGCATGGCCCTTACCCCCAGTGATATCAGAGATAATCTCTTTCAAGTCAGGGCCAAACAGCGTTTTCCCCTTGAAAGGAATGTTAAGTAGCTTGTTCTTGGAAGACGCATCAGCTGACCAAGATTTCAACCAAAGCGCTCTGCGCGCCACAATAGCGAACCCAGAATTCTTAGCCGCTAACCTAGCCAATTGCAAAGTGGCGTCCAGGGTGAAAGAATTAGCCAATTTGAGAGCATTGATTCTGTCCATAATCTCCTCATAAGGAGGAGAATCACTATCGACCGCCTTTACCAGCTCATCGAACCAGAAACATGCGGCTGTAGCGACAGGGACAATGCATGAAATTGGTTGTAGAAGGTAACCCTGCTGAACAAACATCTTTTTAAGTAAACCTTCTAATTTTTTATCCATAGGATCTTTGAAAGCACAACTATCTTCTATGGGTATAGTGGTGCGTTTGTTTAAAGTGGAAACCGCTCCCTCGACCTTGGGGACTGTCTGCCATAAGTCCTTTCTGGGGTCGACCATAGGAAACAATTTTTTAAATATGGGGGGAGGGACGAAAGGAATACCGGGCCTTTCCCATTCTTTATTTACAATGTCCGCCACCCGCTTGGGTATAGGAAAAGCTTCTGGGAGCCCCGGGACCTCTAGGAACTTGTCCATTTTACATAGCTTCTCTGGGATGACCAAATTGTCACAATCATCCAGAGTGGATAATACCTCCTTAAGCAGAGCGCGGAGATGTTCCAACTTAAATTTAAACGTAATCACATCAGGTTCATTAAACACTAAAAAACTCTAAGCCATCTCCGTGGAGATGTTGCCTGTACAACGGCAAAGAGAATGACTGGGGTAGGCGGAGCCTAGGAGGGATCATGTGACCAGCTTTGCTGGGCTCTTTGCCATTTCCTGTTGGGGAAGAGAATATCCCACAAGTAAGGATGACGCCGTGGACCGGACACACCTATGTTGGAGAAATATAGATTATATATTATGTAATGACATTTGTTAAAAAAACAGCTAACCCTCTCCAGGTGAGATGGAATCAATACAGGTGTGTCTTGACCCACTCAGTGAGTGGTATATTCCAAATAGTCAAATGTCAGGTGCAGTAGCTGTGCTACTCAATTAGGTGCTGAACCACCTTCTTAATACAGGGAGAGTACACAGCTACATTCCTTACTTGTGAGAAACTATACCCAAGCTCCAGAGGACACTGAATGCTAACGGGAGGGCAAAAAAGAGACACAGCCTGCAAAACCCTTTCTCCCGAAGGCTGCTTCAACAGAAGCAAGAAACACATTAAACATTTTGGAAAAAGAATGTAAGAAGGACCAGGTAACCGCCCTACAAATCTGATCCATAGAGGCCTCATTTTAGAAGACCCAAGAGGACGTCACTGTTTCGTAGGATGAGCCAGAATCCTCTGAGGAGGCTTGTGTCTCGCTGTTTCATATGCCAAGCGGATGATACTCCTCAACTAAAGGATAAGGAAGTCAAAGAAGCCTTCTGACCCTTACGCTTCCCAGATAGATAACAAAGAGAGAGAAACAAAATCTGTCTATTCCTAAGTAGCCTGAAGAAAGAACTTCAAGGCACGAATCCATATTATGTAGTAAACTTTCCTTCATGAAGAAGGAAGCGGACATAAGAAAGCAACCACAATTTCTTGATTGAAGTTTGCAATTTGATACAACCTTAGGAGGAAATCCTAACTAGGTTCGTAGAACAGCCACATTATTGTGGAACACCAGATAAGGAGGGACGTATTGCAAGGCCACAATCCCAGAGACTTCTGCACGCAGAAGCAATACTTAGATGGAAAGGAATGTTCCAAGATAACAACTTAATGTCAACCTCATGCATATGTTCAAAAGTAGCCCGATGCAGGACCTTAAGAACAAGATCTAAGCTCCAAGGAGTAGCATCAGAACGACACACCGGCCTGATTATAGTCAGAGCCCTAACAAAAAACTGTACGTCCAGAAGCTTAACGAGGTTCTTGTGCAATAAAACAGACAGGGCCAAAACTGTCCCAACAATGAACTAGGTAAGAGGCCCTTCTCCAGACCATCCTGGAGGAATGAAAGAATCCTGGCAGACTTGAAAAGTGTGCCAGGACGAACCACGCTCTTCACAGAAGAAGGAGGTCCTCCACACCTTATGATAGATGACGAGGAACCGGCTTACGCTCTTGAAGGGGAGTATCATAACCTCTCAGAAAACCTCTCTTGGCTAAGACTAAGTGTCAATCTCGCAGTCCGCCTCAGAGAATTAAGATTTGATGAAGTAAAGGGGCCTTGTTCCAGCAGATCCCTGCGACAAGGTAACCTTCATAGAGGGGAAGACGACATCCCCACTAAACCGCAAACCACGATCTTCGCGGCCGTGACGGAGCAATCAGTCTCACTGACGTGTGCTCCTGCTAGGTTCGAGCCACCACTCGAGAAAGGAGTGATATGGCAGAAAAGGAAAAATTGTATTGAACCTCCAAGACACCGCTAATGCATCCATTAGCTCCACCTAAGGATCCCTAAATCACGACCCATCTGTGGGTAACTGGGAATTGAGATGGGACGTCCTGAGACTTTAATCCGAAGTCCCCATTCAGTTAATATCCGAAAACCCCTCGGATGGAGACCTTATACCCAGATAAAGGGAATGTCTGCAGAGAACATCCTTCCCGGATGACCACACCCGGAGAGTGGATCACTGACAGCGAGCAGTAGTGGGCCTCTGAATACTACCAAACCCAAGATACTACCCTCATCGCTAGGGAGTCTCTTGATCCTCTTAGATGGAGATCTAAGCCACAGAAAAGAAGACTGACTAGAATCTATAAACTGGGAATAACCCAGTAGTCTAAACAATGAGAGCAAAAAGATTGCCTGAAGATCCATAAAGTCAATCGGGAGGGAAACCTCCTGAGTCCACAGGCCCCATGCCCTCTTGGTACGCCCTCACCATCCTGACGGACTTTCGACCGAAGTAAAAAACCGCCCCGGATGAGTTAAGAAAGATGTCCCTCAGGACAAGGAGATCTGGACAAAGACACTAGAGATCAATTCTCTCAACCAGTAGTCCAGGTAAATCTGTTAAGACATATTTGAAACAGCGCAGCTCCACTGCCTCAGCATACACCCAGCCTCGGTTGAGATGAAACCTGGCAAACGGAATGAAGTCCAAGATGGACCCCCATGACAAATCGTCACCACCCAACACAGAGCCAGCAATGGCATGAAGGAGGTCTGGAGGGCACAGCCTGATGAAGCTAACTTATAACGTCACAAGTCCGATAGAAATGTCTTCTATGAAGACTAAAATAGAATCCAGGAATCCACCCTGGTGCCAACAGCAGAGAACTCTGGTCTAGATATTCTTCCATCCCAGAGGAACGAGGAGACAGATGAAATCCCTAAAGGTCTTCCATCAGACGAGACAATGGCGATTAAACCAGAATCGTCTAGACAAGGAAAGCTACCGCTAGATCTGGATTCTGGCAACTGCCAAAAGAAACCCTAGATACCTAAAAGGCTCTAGAAGCAGTAGCGAGACCAAACCGGAAGGAGCAAAATGTTCCCTGAGGAGGAATGAAAAGGTATGATACCCTTCCTCAACAGCGGTCCTGCCCTGCTCTTCCCGTACCAAGGGTAGAGTGGACCTTATAGTCTCCCTCTGGAACGAGGAGACATGATAAGCTTGCTTAAGAACTTTAGGACCCAAATAGGGCGGAAGTTCCCTTGCTCTATGGGACCATGAAAAAAAATGGTTTGATAATATCTCAAACCTAACTCTGTGATAGGCACCCGGACAATGCCTATCAAAAGGAGAACAAAAACCGCCCCCACCTGAAATGGATTCAGTCTTTCTGTCTGGCAAGGCAGGATCAAGAGAAGGAATTTTTTTTTGAAGCCTATGACCCATGGATCCTGTACAACCCTGACTCAAGCGTCAGAAAAGAGCGATAGTCAGTCCCCAGCACAATGCATGATAGGACCTGGAATTGGCCCTATTGCCAACCTAGTTTAGGCGGGTCTCCACTCCAAGGACTTCCAGGACGGAGGTCTCTGACGCTGGGCTTTATCGCACTAAAAAAAAATAAAAGAAAGAAATTTAATTATTTCTGAAAATATCGAGGAAACCATCTAAACTAGACAGAGATGCTTCAATAGGAAGTCTCCAGAAAACTGCGACACCTAAGTCGTCAGTACATAAATATCTCACTTGATGAAACATTTTCATAAAAAGAGTTTCCCCTTAAACTGTCCTTAAACGGAATAGTAAAACAAAAGACAAGCACAAAAAAAGTGTTAGCCAAGTAGGGACCGGCAACACACAACCCCCCTATAGAGCCCGGAACTGGGAATCTTAAAAATTCGCCATCTGATTTAGTGCTCTGAGATTCAACTGGCAGATCAGTAGTGGGAATCTCTAATATTGCCAAAACTTCTCTTAGAAGCGAGCGCAGGCATGCTACTCTTAATCTAAAAAGCGAAATCCTCCTCTGCCGGAGGAATAGAAGCAGCAGGCTCCGAACCAGAAGATCCATACTCTGAAGCCTCAGAGAGAACCGCATCCTCAGATGACTGATCGGATACAACCGTCAATTTACATGATACTTCCTGGGCAGGAGTGCATGGATTAAACCTTTGCGCGTAGCAGTACGAGGCAAAGCGGCAGACATCGCCATGCGGAACTGCACAGTAACGTCTGGTGGAAAAAGGCCCCCTCCAGGTGGAGGATTAGCGGTGCAAGGGGAAGCTGCATGTGTAGGATCAGATGAATGTAGGGGACACACCTCACGGGAAGAAGTGTCCTCTGAGGCGGGAGGCTCAGTGCCGACTAACATCTCAACATTGGTTGGTGAAAGCACCCTGTTGCGGCATATGGAACATAATTGAGAGGGTTGGACCACCCGTGCCTCCTTACAATATACACAGGTATCGAATTCTGTCATAGGGGGGTCACCCTCTAAAAAATCAGAATCCTCCATAACTAGATAACCTTATGTAAATCAAGAAAATAACTGGCACCTATACCCCCGATGGCTGTGGCACTCACCACCTCCTATGACCCAAATAGTATAGAGAAACTCGCTCCTCTCCGTAGTCACTCAGTCAGTAATAGGAAATGGAAACCGTGACCACTCCCGGTCACACGGTGTGTAATGCAGGACCGCCCCTGCTAAAGGAAAAGCGTGCCAAGCTTAATAAAACTGTGCAGCTCTCAAGTTAAAGAGCAACCTGTGCGTTCCATATCAGCCTATGAGCCCAAAACATCTCACACATATAAAGCAGCATAAATCACAAACAAATATGATAACCATCCCACTGTTCAACAATCTCCCTCAGGAGATATTAACCCTTGATTCCATACAGATAAAGGAGTCCCACTGTGACCCTGTCTTCTAGCATTAACATATGTGTAAAAAATTAAACGATCTTATCAGAATCTATGCCGTGGAACAGAAACACAGTCCTTCAAGTGTGACAGATTGTAGCATCACTTCTGATATGTACTTGAGTGAAGAAAGCAGGCAGTGAAACTCGTCAACACTGATTGCTTAGGAGCTGTTAATATGAGTCTGGATGGTTTCGCTGAAAGACTCTCCCGGCATCTCCAGACCCTAACTATCATCAATGCTCTCACTGAGAGGCTGACAAGACTACTTAAAACTCCAGTCCCATATCGAAGGGTAGATACCCTATGTCATAAGTGCTAATATCACTGGGCTATTTAATCAAATCAAGCAAAAACATGTATATACATACAATAGATAGATCATGTCAACCTATGTGATACATATAGCATGAATACATAGTGTCACTAGGTTATTTTGGCAAATAAAGGGGAAACATACTGTATATATACCTATATAATACATATAACAAAAATTCCTGTGCATATTCAGCAAGAAAATCAAAAATCCATTTATAACAAAAATGCATATTTAATAATGTATTTCTTTTTTTGTTTTTTTTGCTTTTTTGTTATTGTGTGCCGTCTCAGTTTATACATTGCTAACATGTAAAAGCACCTTCTGGTGAAGACAGGAAAACCCAAATATTTTATTTTATTTAGAATGTACAAACGGCATGGCACAACAGCAAGAAATAAATCCCCATATGTTATAAACTGTTTATTTCCAATGGTTTATTATATCGAATTCAGAATTAAATCCAATATATCTCTTGTATATCTAGGAGTTGATCCTTATTTCCACCTCTCGTGGGAAGTCTTACAGACTCAATTGCTCGCCATTTAAAAGACTTAACGTCTTTGTTACGGACCTCAAGGAAATGCCTTGATAAGGCTGAGCATGGTTTATCATATTTAATGTAACCCAGATGCTCACGAATGCGAGTTCTAATGTCTCTGCTAGTAATACCTACATACTGTTTTGAATGATCAATGCATTCAGTGAGGTACACAACATAATTTGTCGAGCAATTCACACAGCCTTTAGTGAGAAATCTTTGTTGAGAGCAACATGAGTAAAATTCCTTGCCCTCAGTAATAAAATCACACGCCTTACACCTATGGTTCTCACATTTATATGTGCCATTCACCTGTAACCAAGCTCCGGCATTGTTGATTTTATTTGGTAGTTGACTGGGGGCAAGAATGTTACCCAAAGTGAGGTTTTTAGAGTAAACACATTTTAAACCCTTTTCTACTATCTTTTTGAGACAAGTATCTCCTAGAAGAATGGGAAAATATTTCTTTACGATGTTGCATACAGATGAAAAATCTGAAGAGTATTGCGTAATAAACAATAAACCCCCTCTCCTCCGTGTTTTTCTGGGCATAGGGGCTCCAGCAGGGAGCCAATGCCCGAGACAATGGGGCGACCTTGTATGTCTATTAGGCTCTTATGGACTTTGGGCAGGTGATGGATGATGGGAGTTATAGGATGACTGACAAATAATGTGTTAGCCGTTTGCTGATCCATAATACTCAGGTAGACCCCATCGTCCAAAATCTGCCATAGCTCATTTTGAAACTCAACAACAGGATTTTGCTTCAGAATTTTATATATGTTGTTGTCACAAAATTGACGTAAGGCCTCATCTACATATTGTATGCGATCCATTGCAACAACACTCCCCCCCCCTTATCAGACTGGTGAATGGCAATTGAGTCATTATTTCGTAATGAGGTAATAGCCTCATTTTCCAGTCTAGAGAGGTTGTGTGTTGGTTGGTTATTAGCTTCATTCAATTTGTGTAGATCTTCCACTACTCTTTTGTGGAATGTTTCTAGTGCTTTACCCCTGCTGTGAATGGGATAAAAGTCAGAACTAGGTTTAAGTATAGGAAGTCTACCACTTGGGATTTCTGTATTAATTGTTGATTCCGCCTCTAAGGTCTCTAAAGTGACCAAACTACATGATTCTTGAAAATCTAAATTTGAATACTGTGTATTAGAGGAACCAAGATGTGTGTAATTTACAGATTCTTCCGATTCCGTGTGGTACTGAAAATGTTTCTTGAGGGTAATTTTTCTGACAAAACGATTTACATCGATTATTGTCTGAAAAATATTAAACTTCCTATTTGGACAAAAACCCAAACCATACGCTAATACTCTGGTTTAAATTTTAGTAAGCGCGTGTGAGGATATATTAATTACACTGTTTTGTCCTGTCGTGTGATCACCTTGTGGTCCCTCAATGTGTAGCGATGTGGCTGTGTCAATGGTAGTTTTGGGGGTTGTTCCCCCCCCCCTCTGTGTGTTTTCTGGGCCATGTGAAAAAACTGAGTTGGTTTTTCATTATGTTTAGTTTTACCCTTATTGATGTTTTGAGATACGGCATTAGAATTGATTTGTGAACTTAAACCTTGTTTACCAGTAGTGATAAGTACATTAGTGGCTTTAGGTCTTGCACCCAAATTAGATACATTCTCATCACTGGCGCTTGTATCCTGTGGTGTGGGCCCCATCTCAATATTGTCAATAAATGATTCAAACTCAGAATCATCACCTGAGCCCTCATCACAGGATGTTGATGCTGCCTGTGAAGACAAATCATTGTCAGTAGTTTCAGGATCTGAAAATGTAACTTTTTTCTTATTTTTAGATTTATTTTTTCTCTTTTTTGAGTGTAGAATATCAGTTTCACCTCCTAAAATAATAGCTGACTGATCTTTATTTTTGTTTTTGTTGTTATTAGGGCCTGATCTGTTAGAAACATTTCTTTTAAACCTTCTATGTTTATGCCAAATGAATACCTGGCCATCATTATAGTCTTTCTGATCTCGTAAAAACTTAAGAGTGTTTAGTATGAATAAGGTCAGTTTTAGAGGTCTCCACTATATCATTTAACAACAGATCAAATCTAGCATATTCCTCACTGTCCTTATAATAATTCAAATCATACTGTAGTTTGGCAATATTGTTTCTAATGAGTGCAAGTTGTTCTGTTTTGTGCTTAATTAACATAGTCATCAAACGCAAAGAACATTCAGAAAGGATATTATTCCACTCTCTAATAAACTCTGTATCTCTAAAATCAAAATTTGGAAATTTCTTTACTTGCAAACCCCTAGGAATCATCTGCAATGTCAAATATTTATTCAAAATCCATGAATCTAATTTAAGGCATGTTTCTTTGAGTCTCATGAGCTCCAGATTATGAAATAAATCTCCCAGTTTTATATCTTGTGAGACTGTTGAGAAAAATTCTTCTAATTCCAAACCTTCCATGTCCTGGTCATTCAAACTCAGCAGTGAATAAAATTGTGTGGAAACGTGTTTGCTCTATGTCAAAAAAAAAGAAGAAATATATATATATAAAGGTATTAGCATATATCTAAATACCAAAAAAGGAGTACAGCAGTCTTTCCACAGTTCCCTTGGTAGGTTTTAAGTGTACCTCCGGAGACAAGGAAAGAAAAAATTGTAATAAAGAAATTCAGGAGGTAAACAACGAAAAGAAATACATTTAAATATGCATTTTTGTTATAAATTAATTTTTCTTTTTCTTGCTGAATATGCACATGTATTTTTGTTATATGTATTATATAGGTTGATATGATTTATTTACTGTATATATACATATATATGTTTCCCCTTTATTTGCCAAAATAACCTAGTGAAACTATGTATTCATGCTATATGTATCACATAGGTTGACATGATCAATCTATTGTATGTATATACATGTTTTTGCTTGATTTGTTTAAATAGCCCAGTGATATTAGCACTTATGACATCTATATATGACCAGGACTAAGGAGATATATTATTATGATATCAGTATAAATTTGAAAACAAAATTTATGCTTACCTGATAAATTTCTTTCTATTGTGGTGTATCCAGTCCACGGGTTCATCCATTACTTGAGGGATATTCTCCTTCCCAACAGGAAGTTGCAAGAGGACACCCACAGCAGAGCTGTCTATATAGCTCCTCCCCTAACTGCCACCCCCAGTCATTCGACCGAAGACATGCAAGAAAAAGGAGAAACTATAGGGTGCAGTGGTGACTGTAGTTTAAAAATAAAAAAACACCTGCCTTAAAGTGACAGGGCGGGCCGTGGACTGGATACACCACAAGAGAAAGAAATTTATCAGGTAAGCATAAATTTTGTTTTCTCTTGTAAGGTGTATCCAGTCCACGGGTTCATCCATTACTTGTGGGATACCAATACCAAAGCTTTAGGACACGGATGAAGGGAGGGACAAAGAACTTAAACGGAAGGCACCACTGCCTGCAAGACCTTTCTCCCAAAAATAGCCTCCGAGGAAGCAAAAGTATCAAATTTGTAGAATTTAGAAAAAGTATGAAGCGAAGACCAAGTCGCCGCCTTACAAATCTGTTCAACAGAGGCCTCATTTTTAAAAGCCCATGTGGAAACTACCGCTCTAATGAAATGAGCCGTAATTCTTTCAGGAGGCTGCTGGCCAGCAGTCTCACAAGCTAAACGGATTATACTTCTCAGCCAAAAAGAAAGATAAGATGCCGAAGCCTTTTGGCCTTTCCTCTGTCCAGAGTAGACAACAAACAATGCAGATGTTTGACGAAAATCCTTAGTAGCTTGTAAATAAAACTTTAAAGCACGAGGGGCGGAGCTAGCCAGCCGAGGAGATGGCTGACTTTTAACTGAGCTCCTGTGCCCTATCTGTCTAAGAACAAGCCTGGCATTAGCCAATATACATTTAGTAAGCCACAACTGCTTGGGATGTGACATACACTTTGCCGGTTCAGCCTGCTGAGGTCATTATTAACATTGCGCTGACACATGGTGCAGCTGGAAGGATAACAAGCTTTGCGGGCCCAGGCATCATTGTAATCCGCCTTTTACCCCCGGACTGCCTAATCTACAATCAAAAGCCTCCCTAAGTGAGTACTCGCACATCGCCAAAGCTGGGGCAGTTTCCGCGATTGCGGTAAAGACACACAGCGCAGGTAACTCTGATCAATATAGAGGAGACGGTTATTGCCGCGAGAGGCCGAAGCCTATGCTAAAGTAAAGTGCGCACATCTATTGGCAGCACTCATTTAACAGCGCATCGATTCAGCTTAATGGGGCAGAAAATAAAAAAGTACTGTAACAAAGATAACACTGCTCCACATTGCCACCTTTTCACTTACTAAAGCTGTTATTACTAAGAGATTGGGAACACATCATAGGCACAGCATGGCTGTATGCCCCGGATCCCCAGATGGTGGTAAATATGCCTGAGACACTGCACAATAAGGCCTCCTTCCCTTCTCACACTCTCCACGAGACATAGAAAGCACTGACTCACAAAATCCTCAGATATAATGTCTCAACCTTAGCACCATAAGCTCATTTATCTACAGGGTTGGAATAAATAAAATTTTTATCTCAGATTGGAGTGGGGGCGAATAATATCATAATATAAGGAAACTCTGCCAGACATAAAGACACTGCAATCTTTTCTCATCATATAGTGTGAGGAGTACAGAGGAGCCGCAGAGCTTGAACACTAATCTTTTAACATGTCGCCAAAAAAAGGCAACAAACCTAATAAAGGGGCAAAACAAACCAAAGCGACTCACCACACAGTTAATAGTTTTTTTAAAACCTTAGACACTAAAGCAGCCAGCCCAGCAGACGCTGACCCCTTAGAACCAATATCTGAACAAAGCTCATCTGACTCTGAGAGTGAACACACGTCAGAGAACATCACTATCCCCACAGCATTGTTTAGCTCCATTCCCTCAAAGAAGGACTTTTCTGCACTAGTAGCACAGGTTAAACAATGAATAAAAGAGGAAATTTCAGATCTCAAAAAGGACATTCAGGAGATAGGGAACAGAGTGGAGTCCCTAGAAAATACCCAAGACTCACACACTGAAGCTATTGTTGCCCTTCATGATACTATTCAACAACAAGGGGCAAATATCTCTGAACTCGAAAACAAAATAGATGATGCTGAGAATCGCAGCAGGCGACATAATATAAGACTGCGAGGAATACCTGAAACTATACTGCCTGCTGACTTGAATCAGTATCTACAGGACTTTTTTAGCGCCCTAAGAAATTATCAAGTCAAAGAGGAGCTGATGAAGTTAGCTAGGGAGCAGCAACCTATCAGCTTTGAAAATTCTGAAATACAGGTATACGCAGACCTATCCCAAAGAACTCTATCACAGCGCAGAGATCTTAAACCACTCACAACGCATTTGAGGAAGATGAACATTCCATATAGATGGGGCTTTCCCTTTCACCTAATAATACTCTGGAAAAGAAGACGCTTCACTTGCTCTACCATAGCTGATATCCCTTCCTTATGCAAGGAGCTTGACATCTCTCCCCCACAATTGGGGACCTCGACACTGCATCAAGATACTCACTCCAAAGCAGGAAGATCCACGCCACTACCGCAGAGGAAAGAATGGAGCCAAGCTCGACAGAGGAAGTCCCAAATGCAATCAACCACAGCAACCCCCAAACCAGGAGATAAAGGGTGAAAGGAACTTTCACCGAAGACACTGTGTATGAACCCTTCTCCATCTCCATGTCTTCACTTCTAGACAGCATCCAATAGAACTGATCCAGAACTGAGACTTTGCAAAGGCTCAAATACTATTCTCCCCTCCCATTACAGGATGGGTTTGTATGATCATCACTGGGGATCCGTGTTTTAGTGCTGGGAGTTTCTTAGCTCCTGGGTACACGAGGTTCTGATTATTGTTTAGTGTGCTAAACACTTCAACAGTTCAATATGTTCACTCTACAGTTGTTGTTCTTATTGTTCTCAGACAGTTGGGAGTTTGTATCTCTCCTATAGTATAGTATTTTATTTTGTTTATTAACAGTTTAATGGAAATTGTAATGTGTTTTGAATTTTCCTCTTTAACTTTTTCTTATTTCTTCTTTTCTAAGCTTGCTTGTCGTCGAATGTACTTGCTCTGCAAATCTCAGGTAAGCGCCAAGCCAGGGAATGACTTTCCAGACGTAATGCCAACATACTACCATGAATAAACCAACACCGCAAGAACTAACTATCTTTACACAAAATGCAAAGGGCTTGAATTGTCCTAATAAAAGAAGAGTAGCCATTTAAGACCTACACAAAAAGGGCGGCCACATATTACTGCTTCAGGAGACCCACTTTAAATCTAAAAACATTCCTAGGTATTTTTCCCCACACTACCCTCAACATTTCCACAGCACTAATCAAAATAAAAAAATTAATGGAGTAAGCATCTTGATACATAAATCAATTCCTTTTGTCAAAACACAAGTTTTTCAAGATAAAGAAGGCAGATACCTCTGCCTGAAAGGCCTTTTATATGGCAAACCAGTCACGATAGTAAATGTCTATGCACCTAACACACACCAGGATAAATTTATATCATCCCTAACAGACCTCCTTATCAGAGAAACTAAGGGCCCCCTGATTGTGGCAGGAGATTTGAACGTCCCCCTAAATCCAGAAATAGACTGCTCTAATCCAGACACCAGAGCTAAGATCCCTAACCTCAATTCAATATGGCAAAACCTTAAACTTTTAAACCTTCACGACACCTGGAGATCTCTTAACCCGCATAAAACTGATTTCACCTTTTTCTCCCACCCAAATAGAAATTACTCTAGGTTAGACTACATTTTAGCAGACCATTTAATACTCTCCCACTCTAAACACTCACAATTAATACACACAACCTGGTCAGATCACTCCTTAGTCACTTACACCGTTAGATGGCCGACGGCACCCTTCAGAACATATCAATGGAGGCTGGATGAGTCTCTCCTCTTAGACCCAACACAAATTAAAAAATTCTCAAAACATATTAAAAACTACTTTTTACTAAACAACACTCCAGACGTGGACCCAGTTACCTTATGGGAAGCCCACAAATGTACTATCAGAGGTGACATCATTAAAGTTAAGGCACAAATCAATAAAAAAAAATAGGGAGGAGATAGAACACTTAGCTAGAGAGATTGCAGATCTTGATTATTCACATAAAACTAATCCGGCTAACAATATAATTTTAGAACAACTTACTGCAAAAAGAGAAAAAATTAACTCTATACTGCAAATTAATGCACAAAAGAAACTACTTTTCTTACAACAGAATTTCTATAGAGAGGGAAACAAATCAGGGAAACTACTAGCAAAAGAACTCAAGAAACAACAACAGAAAACCTACATTCACACTATCAAATCTCCACAGGGGACACAGCTAGAGGATACAAACTCGATAGCAAGAGAGTTTAAAGCCTTTTACCATAAGCTTTACAATCTCTTCCCTGAGAGGGATGTTCAAGCACATAGCCGGACTTGCAATTTATATCTAGACAAAATCCCTTTTCCGCGCATATCCCAAGACCAATGTGAACTATTAGACAGACCATTCCAACCTTCTGAAGTCCAAGAAGCGATAAAATCCCTTAAGCAAAACAAAGCGCCAGGCCCCAACGGTTTTTCTGGTCTCTATTATAAGACCTTTTCCAAATATTTAACACCTCACTTAACAGCTCTATTTAACTCAATTCCAGAATCGGCATCATTCTCAGATTACATGCTGCAAGCTAATATTGCAGTCATAGCAAAACCTGGTAAATCCCCAACAACTCCGGCCAACTTCAGACCAATATCATTACTTAATGTTGATTTAAAACTTTACGCCAAATTATTAGCCACACGCCTCAATCGGATACTACAGACAATAATACACCAGGACCAGGTAGGCTTTGTGCCTCGCAGAGAGGCAAAAGATAACACAGTTAAGGCCCTCAACCTTTTGGAGCATGTCTCACTACATAAAATCCCGACAGTTTTCCTCTCCACCGACGCTGAAAAAGCATTTGACAGACTAGACTGGACTTACTTACGAGAAACCCTACATAGATTTAACATCCCTTAACTCTTTATCCAAAAAATACTGGCCCTCTACACCACCCCCTCAGCACAGGTAAAAATTAATGGTGATTTATCAGAACCCTTTGAAATCCGAAACGGTTCAAGACAGGGATGCCCTCTTTCCCCGCTTCTTTTCATCTTATCCCTAGAACCACTAGCAATTAAGATCAGAGAAAATCCTCACATCCATGGAGTGGACTTAGATAATCAATCCCATAAACTAGCCATATATGCAGACGACATACTCCTGACGCTGACAGACCCAATGACTTCAATCAGACACGCCATCACTGAACTGACTCAATTTGGTAAAGTTTCAAATTTCTCGGTAAACATGACAAAATCAGAGTACCTACCCATAAATTTACCACCAAGTGATATGGAATCTTTAAAAAAAACATGCCCCCTTAAACAACAGACCAAACTTTTAAAATACCTTGGTATTCACATAACTCAGAATAGCTTGGATTTACGCAAATATAACTATGGCAGCCTAATATCAGAATTCCAAGCTCTAACTTCGAATTGGCTTCCCAAAAATATTTCTTGGACAGGGAGGATTCACGCAGTGAAAATGATGCTCTTACCAAAAGCCCTATATATCCTTCAAACAGTCCCAATTCCGGGCATTCAAAAGGACTTACTTGTCCTACAACGAATTATAAATGATTATATTTGACGCCGCAGACCCCCGCGGATCAATAAAACTACACTTTTCAAACACCCATCAGAAGGTGGCCTGGGCGTTCCTCACCTTTACTCTTACAAACTGTCAGTGTCCCTGCAAAGGGTCTCAGACTGGTGTCGGTTCAAAGAGCCTGATCCCAAGAGATGGCTTCAAATTGAAAACGCAATGACTAGCACACACAACTTAGACACTATCTGCTGGAATCCAGCCTTTTTCCATAAACACAACATTTCCACATCCTCCATCACCAATGAGACTTGGTCAGATTGGACATTCATACGCAAATCTCCACACAAAATCTCATCCAGATACTCACCACTCACCAATATTATGAACAACCCGGAATTCCCTCCGGGAATCCAACAAATTCAATCCCTCTCACCAGATTTACCAGATTCCTCACACACCTTACCTATACATTTGCTGATACAAAATGGAAATTTTAAAGACAAAAATCAACTTGACTCTCTACAGCACCCTTTTCTATCTTCCTGGTTGAAGATTCACCAAATACAACACTACATATTTTCACATACATCTAAAAACGAACTACTAAGACCTCTCACGAACTTTGAACTAATATGCACAGCTACAGGTCCCATAAAAGGAGTCCTATCCAAAATTTATAAGATCACCTTATCTAACATATTCCCACATCTCCCTACGTATACTGCCAAATGGGACAAAGAAATTGGAGTAACAACAACTCCAAAGACATGGAAAAAAAAGATTTGAAAGGTTATCACACTCAGCTCATTCTGCACACGCAATAGAAACCAAATATTAAAATCATGTCAAGGTGGTATCTAACACCTGCTAGGATAAGATATATGTTTAAGAGATCCTCAGGCCTATGCTGGAGAGGCTGTTCTCAAGCTGGCCACCTATCACACATTTGGTGGGAGTGTGAGCTCATAAAACCATTCTGGCTTGAATTTTTTAAGAATATTAACACAATTTTAGGAACAAAAATCTATCCCAGTTTAGAAATAGCAATGCTTAATCATACATCTGGCATCACATGCAACATTAGAAAGCAGTTGTTCCAAATCATGCTTAATGCAGCTAACCAGCTGATTCCGAGGTGGTGGAAGACTAAGCGAACTCCCACCCTACTAGAATGGAAGACTTTGGTAGACAAAAATTTATTAATGGAAAGATTTTATTACCTCAAACAGGGACAGATTTCCCGACACCAAGATATGCAGTTTTTGTGGGAATCCTGGAGTTGTGCTACTAGGCAAATAGCTGACACATAGGATTTTACACCTCACGGGTACTCTATATCCTGGCCATTCAGAATAGGCCATGCAGTCCTTACCACAAAACAATTAGCCATATTTCATAAAGTACTAGACGCAAGCGCTTTCTCTTTCTCTTTCTTTCTCTTTCTTTTCTCCTTCTCCTATTCTTTATCTTATTGTTGATATTTTATAAGTTCTACATGGCATAAACCCCCTTCTCTGGTTACTGTGTTTATAAACCCCAAAAGTGGCTCATACAGCAACCCAGCTGGACTTTTCTCTTGGAAAAAAAAAAAGACTGTACCCCGGATCCACACTAATTTTCTGAATAGAGGCTCTCACAAGCTGACTATATAAGGGCCTACACTCTACAGATAGTCTCAAACATCTAGCACCTACGAAACAAACTACAGTCAGTAGATCCGAGGGAAGTATATACGTTAGAAGGTTAGCAAATTGGGTCTGTTAATAACAAATCATATAAATGTCTGTAACCAATACTATTTCCTATTTGCTGTAATTGTTTCTTATTTGAAAAATAAAAAAAGTTGAACATAAAAAAAAAAAAAAACTTTAAAGCACGAACCACGTCAAGATTGTGTAATAGACGTTCCTTCTTTGAAGAAGGATTAGGACACAGTGACGGAACTACAATCTCCTGATTGACATTCTTATTAGATACCACCTTAGGAAGAAATCCAGGTTTGGTACGCAACACTACCTTATCTGTATGGAATATCAGATAAGGGGAATCACACTGTAAGGCAGATAACTCTGAAACTCTTCGAGCCGAAGAGATAGCTACCAAAAACAGAACTTTCCAAGATAAAAGCTTGATATCTATGGAATGCAGAGGTTCAAACGGAACCACTTGAAGAACTTTAAGAACTAAATTTAAACTCCATGGCGGAGCAACAGGTTTAAACACAGGCTTGATTCTAACTAAAGCCTGACAAAACGCCTGAACGTCTGGAACATCTGCCAGACGCTTGTGGAGAAGAATAGACAGAGCAGAAATTTGTCCCTTTAAGGAACTAGCTGACAATCCCTTCTCCAATCCTTTTTGGACAAAGGATAATATTCTAGGAATCCTGACTTTACTCCATGAGTAACCCTTGGATTCACACCAATGAAGATATTTACACCATATCTTATGATAGCTTTTCCTGGTGACAGGCTTTCGAGCCTGAATTAAGGTATCAATGACCGACTCAGAGAAACCACGTTTTGATAAAAATCAAGCGTTCAATCTCCAAGCAGTCAGCCGCAGAGAAATTAGATTTGGATGTTTGAATGGACCTTGGAGTAGAAGGTCCTGCCTCAGCGGCAGAGTCCATGGTGGAAGGGATGACATGTCCACTAGATCTGCATACCAAGTCCTGCGTGGCCACGCAGGTGCTATCAAAATCACTGAAGCTCTCTCCTGCTTGATCTTGGCAATCAGACGAGAGAGGAGAGGAAATGGTAGGAACACATAAGCCAGGCTGAAGGACCAGGGCACTGCTAGAGCATCTATCAGCACTGCCTAGGGATCCCTTGACCTGGACCCGTAACAGGGAAGCTTGGCGTTCTGATGAGACGCCATCAGATCCACTTCTGCTTTGCCCTATAGTTGAATCAGCTGGGCAAATACCTCCGGATGGAGCTCCCACTCCCCCGGATGAAAAGTCTGCCGACTTAGAAAATCTGCCTCCCAGTTCTCTACTCCTGGGATATGGAGAGCTGAGAGATGGCAAGAGTGAACCTCTGCCCATAGAATTATCTTTAAAACCTCCAACATTGCCAGGGGGCTTCTTGTCCCCCCCTGATGGTTGATATAGGCTACAGTCGTGATATTGTCCGACTGAAATCTGATGAACCTGACTGAAGCTAGTTGAGGCCAAGCCTGAAGAGCATTGAATATCGCTCTCAGTTCCAGAATGTTTATCGGAAGGAGGGCTTCCTCCTGAGTCCACAAACCCTGAGCATTCAGGGAGTTCCAGACTGCGCCCCAGCCCAGAAGGCTGGCATCTGTCGTGACTATAGTCCACTCTGGCCTGCGGAAACTCATTCCCCTAGACAGATGGACCCGAGAGAACCACCAGAGAAGAGAATCTCTAGTCTCTTGATCCAGATTTAGCAGAGGGGACAAATCTGTGTAATCCCCATTCCATTGATTGAGCATGCAAAGTTGCAGTGGTCTGAGATGTAGGCGGGTAAACGGAACTATGTCCATTACCGCTACCATTAGGCCGATAACTTCCATACACTGAGCCACTGACGGCCGAGAAGTGGAATGAAGAGCACAGCAGGAAGTTAGAAGCTTTGATAACCTGACCTCTGTCACAAAAAATTTCATTTCTACTGAATCTATCAGTGTTCCTAGGAAGGAAACTCTTGTGAGAGGGAAGAGAGAACTCTTTCCTTCGTTCACCTTCCACCCGTGAGACCTCAGAAAAGCCAGAACAATGTCCGTATGGGACTTGGCGATTTGAAAAGTCGACGCCTGTATCAGAATGTCGTCTAGGTAAGGAGCCACCGCTATGCCCCGTGGTCTTAGAACCGCCAGTAGGGACCCTAGAACCTTCGTAAATATTCTTGGTGCCGTGGCTAACCTGAAGGGAAGAGCCACAAACTGGTAATGCCTGTCTAAGAAGGCGAACCTGAGGAACTGATGATGATCTCTGTGAATCGGAATGTGGAGATAAGCATCCTTTAAGTCCACGGTAGTCATATATTGACCCTCCTGGATCATAGGGAGGATGGTTCGGATAGTCTCCATCTTGAAGGATGGGACCCTGAGAAATTTCTTTAGGATCTTGAGATCCAAGATTGGTCTGAAAGTTCCCTCTTTTTTGGGAACTATAAACATATATATGCCTGTCTCTTTATCTAGTTTACAGATAATTGTGAGAGATGAAATCTCCCCTTTGGAGATGAAGCTTTGAAGTCCAGAAGATATCCCTGGGAAACAATCTCTAATGCCCAGGGATCCTGGATGTCTCTTGCCCAAGCCTGGGCGAAGAGAGAGAGTCTGCCCCCCACTAGATCCGGTCCCGGATCGGGGGCTACTCCTTCATGCTGTCTTAGAGGCAGCCGCAGGTTTCTTGGCCTGCTTCCCCTTATTCCAAGCCTGGTTAGGTCTCCAGACTGGTTTGGACTGGGCGAAATTTTCCTCTTGTTTTGCATTAGAGGAAACTGAAGCTGCGCCACTCTTGAAGTTTCGAAAGGAACGGAAATTATTCTGTTTGGTCCTTAACTTATTGGACCTATACTGAGGAAGGGCGTGACCTTTTCCTCCAGTAATATCAGAAATTATCTCCTTCAGCCCGGGCCCGAATAGGGTCTGTCCCTTGAAGGGGATGTTAAGAAGCTTAGACTTTGAAGTAACGTCTGCTGACCAGGACTTAAGCCATAGCGCCCTACGCGCCAAAATGGCAAAACCTGAATTCTTAGCCGTTAGCTTGGCTAAATGAAAAATGGCGTCAGAAATAAAGGAGTTAGCTAACTTAAGAGCTTTAATCCTGTCTAGAATATCGTCTAACGGGGTATCCACCTGTAGAGCCTCCTCAAGAGACTCAAACCAAAAACCCGCTGCAGCAGTAACTGGGGCAATGCATGCAAGAGGCTGGAGAATAAAACCTTGATGTATAAAATTTTTCTTAAGGAGACCCTCCAATTTTTTATCCATAGGATCTAGGAGAGCACAACTGTCCTCGACGGGGATAGTTGTACGCTTAGCTAGGGTGGAGACTGCTCCCTCCACCTTTGGGACCGTTTGCCACGAGTCCCGTATGGTGGCATCTATGGGAAACATCTTTTAAAAAGCAGGAAGGGGAGAGAACGGCACACCTGGTCTATCCCATTCCTTAGTAATAATTTCTGAAAACCTCTAGGGACTGGAAAAACATCGGTGTAAACAGGTACTGCAAAGTATTTGTCCATTTTACACAATTTCTCTGGAACCACAATGGGGTCACAGTCATCCAGAGTCGCTAAAACCTCCCTAAGCAATAAGCGGAGGTGTTCAAGCTTAAATTTAAACGCTGTCATCTCAGAATCAGACTGAAGTAACGCCTTCCCTGAGTCTGAAATGTCACCCACAGATAGAAGCTCACCTGCCCCGGCTTCTGATCATTGTGAGGGTATATCGGACACAGGCAATAAAGCGTCAGAAAGCTCTGTATTAATTCTAGCCCCAGAGCTGTCTCGCTTTCCTTGTAGCCCTGGCAGTTTGGAGAATACCTCTGTGAGGGTAGCATTCATAACTGCCACCATGTCCTGTAAGGTAAAAGAATTAGACGCGCTAGATGTACTTGGCGTCACTTGAGCGGGAGTTATAGGTTCTGACACATGGGGAGAGTTAGATGGCATAATCTCCCTCTTTTTAGTCAGAGAATCCCCTGGAGATAAATCTTTAAGCGCCATAATATGGTCTTTATAGTTTATAGACAAATCAGGTTTATAGTTTATAGGCAAATCAGGTTACCTAAACAGAAGGCACCACAGCTTGCAAAACTTTTCTCCCAAAAATAGCCTCCGAAGAAGCAAAAGTATCAAATTTGTAAAATTTGGCAAAAGTGTGCAGTGAAGACCAAGTCGCTGCCTTACATGTCTGATCAACAGAAGCCTCGTTCTTGAAGGTCCATGTGGAAGCCACAGCACTAGTAGAGTGAGCTGTGATTCTTTCAGGAGGCTGCCGTCCGGCAGTCTCGTAAGCCAATCGGATGATGCTTTTAAGCCAAAAGGAAAGAGAGGTAGCAGTCGCTTTTTGACCTCTCCTTTTACCAGAATAGACGACAAACAGAGAAGATGTTTGTCTGAACTCTTTTGTAGCTTCTAAATAGAATTTTAGAGCACGGACTACGTCTAAATTGTGTAACAAACGTTCCTTCTTTGAAACTGGATTCGGACACAAAGAAGGTACAACTATCTCCTGGTTAATATTTTTGTTGGAAACAACCTTTGGAAGAAAACCAGGCTTAGTACGCAAAACAACCTTATCTGAATGAAACACCAGATAGGGCGGAGAACACTGCAGAGCAGATAACTCAGAAACTCTTCTAGCAGAAGAAATAGCAACCAAAAACAAAACTTTCCAAGATAACAACTTAATATC
Organism: Bombina bombina; assembly: GCF_027579735.1. Lineage (NCBI taxonomy): Eukaryota > Metazoa > Chordata > Amphibia > Anura > Bombinatoridae > Bombina > Bombina bombina. The sequence continues at coordinate 288,601,109 of NC_069500.1, forward strand.
TATGGAATGTAAAGGTTCAAACGGAACCCCTTGGAGAATTGAAAGAACTAGATTTAAACTCCAGGGAGGAGTCAAAGGTCTGTAAACAGGCTTAATCCTAACCAGAGCCTGAACAAATGCTTGAACATCTGGCACAGCTGCCAGTCGTTTGTGTAACAAGACAGATAAAGCAGAAATCTGTCCCTTTAGAGAACTCGCTGATAATCCCTTATCCAAACCCTCTTGTAGGAAGGAAAGGATCCTAGGAATCTTAATCTTACTCCATGAGAATCCCTTGGATTCACACCAACAGATATATATTTTCCATATTTTATGGTAAATCTTTCTAGTTACAGGTTTTCTGGCTTGTACCAGAGTATCTATCACAGAATCTGAAAACTCACGCTTAGATAAAATCAAGTGTTCAAATTCCAAGTCGTCAGCTGGAGAGAGACTAGATTTGGATGTTCGAATGGCCCCTGTACCAGAAGATCCTGTCTCAAAGGTAGCTTCCATGGTGGAACCGATGACATATTCACCAGGTCTGCATAACAAGTCCTGAGCGGCCACGCAGGAGCTATCAAGATCACCGAGGCCCTCTCCTGCTTGATCCTGGTTACCAGCCTGGGAATGAGAGGAAACGGTGGAAACACATAGGCTAGGTTGAAGGTCCAAGGCGCTACTAGTGCATACACTAGAGCCGCCTTGGGATCCCTGGATCTGGACCCGTAGCAAGGAACCTTGAAGTTCTGACGAGACGCCATCAGATCCATGTCTGGAATGCCCCATAATTGAGTTAATTGGGCAAAGATATCAGGGTGAAGTTCCCACTCCCCCGGATGGAATGTCTGACGACTCAGATAATCCGCCTCCCAGTTTTCCACTCCTGGGATGTGGATCGCAGATAGGTGGCAGGAGTGATCCTCCGCCCATTCTATTATTTTGGTCACTTCTCTCATCGCCAGGGAACTCCTTGTTCCCCCCTGATGATTGATATAAGCAACAGTCGTCATGTTGTCTGATTGGAATCTTATAAATCTGGCCTTTGCTAGTTGAGGCCAAGCCCTAATAGCATTGAATATCGCTCTCAGTTCCAGAATGTTTATCGGGAGAAGAGACTCTTCCCGAGACCATAGTCCCTGAGCTTTCAAGGATTCCCAGACCGCGCCCCAGCCTGCTAGACTGGCGTCGGTCGTGACGATGACCCACTCTGGTCTGCGGAAGCTCATTCCCTGGGACAAGTGGTCAAGGGTTAGCCACCAACGGAGTGAGTCTCTGGTCTTCTGATCTACTTGAATCACTGGAGACAAGTCTGTATAGTCCCCATTCCACTGTTTCAGCATGCACAGTTGTAATGGTCTTAGATGAATTCGCGCAAAAGGAACTATGTCCATTGCTGCAACCATCAACCCTACCACTTCCATGCACTGAGCTACGGAAGGACGTGGAATAGAATGAAGAACTTGACAAGCGTTTAGAAGCTTTGACTTTCTGACTTCTGTCAGGAAAATCCTCATTTCTAAAGAATCTATTATTGTTCCTAAGAAAGGAACTCTTGTCGACGGAGACAGGGAACTTTTTTCTATGTTCACCTTCCATCCGTGAGATCTGAGAAAGGCCAGAACGATGTCTGTGTGAGCCTTTGCCTTTGAGAGAGACGACGCTTGTATCAGAATGTTGTCCAAGTAAGGTACTACTGCAATGCCCCTTGGTCTTAGGACCGCTAGAAGGGACCCGAGTACCTTTGTGAAAATCCTTGGAGCAGTGGCTAACCCGAATGGGAGCGCCACAAACTGGTAATGTTTGTCCAGAAAGGCGAACCTTAGGAACTGATGATGATCCTTGTGGATAGGAATATGTAGATACGCATCCTTTAGATCCACGGTAGTCATAAATTGACCTTCCTGGATTGTAGGTAGAATCGTTCGAATGGTTTCCATTTTGAACGATGGAACGCTAAGAAATTTGTTTAGGATCTTTAAATCCAGAATTGGTCTGAAAGTTCCCTCTTTTTTTGGGAACCACAAACAGATTTGAGTAAAATCCCATTCCCTGTTCCGCCGTTGGAACTGGGTGTATCACTCCCATTTTTAACAGGTCTTCTACACAATGTAAGAATGCCTGTCTCTTTATTTGGTTTAAGGATAAGTGAGACATGTGGAACCTTCCCCTTGGGGGTAGTTCCTTGAATTCCAGAAGATAACCCTGAGAGACTATTTCTAGTGCCCAGGGATCCTGAACATCTCTTGCCCAAGCCTGAGCAAAGAGAGAGAGTCTGCCCCCTACTAGATCCGGTCCCGGATCGGGGGCTACTCCTTCATGCTGTCTTGTTAGCAGCAGCAGGCTTCTTGGCCTGCTTACCCTTGTTCCAGCCTTGCATGGGTTTCCAGGCTGGTTTGGTTTGTGAAGCATTACCCTCTTGTTTAGAGGATGCAGAGTTGGAAGCCGGTCCGTTCCTGAAATTGCGAAAGGAACGAAAATTAGACTTATTCTTGGCTTTGAAAGGCCTATCTTGCGGGAGGGCGTGGCCCTTTCCCCCAGTGATGTCTGAGATAATCTCTTTCAATTCTGGTCCAAAGAGTTTTACCCTTGATGGGGATATTAAGTAATTTTGTCTTGGAAGATACATCCGCTGACCAAGACTTTAGCCAAAGCGCTCTGCGCGCCACAATTGCAAACCCTGAATTTTTCGCCGCTAATCTAGCTAATTGCAAAGCGGCATCTAAAATAAAAGAATTAGCCAACTTGAGTGCGTGAGCCCTGTCCATAACCTCCTCATACGGAGTCTCTCTAGTGAGCGACTTTTCTAGTTCCTCGAACCAGAACCACGCTGCTGTAGTGACAGGAACAATGCACAAAATGGGTTGCAGGAGGTAACCTTGCTGTACAAAAATCTTTTTAAGCAAACCCTCCAATTTTTTATCCATAGGATCTTTGAAAGCACAATTATCCTCGATAGGGATAGTAGTACGCCTGTTTAGAGTAGAAACTGCCCCCTCGACCTTAGGGACTGTCTGCCATAAGTCCTTTCTGGGGTCGACCATAGGAAATAATTTCTTAAATATAGGAGGGGGGACAAAAGGTATGCCGGGCTTCTCCCACTCCTTATTCACTATGTCCGCCACCTGCTTGGGTATAGGAAAAGCGTCGGGGTGCACCAGAACCTCTAGGAACTTGTCCATCTTGCATAATTTTTCTGGAATGACCAGGTTGTCACAATCATTCAGAGTAGATAACACCTCCTTAAGCAGTGCGCGGAGATGCTCTAATTTAAATTTAAATGTCACAACATCAGGTTCAGCCTGTTGAGAAATTTTTCCTGAATCTGAAATTTCCCCATCTGACAAAACCTCCCTCATGGCCCCTTCAGATTGGTGTGAGGGTATGACAGAGCAATTATCATTAGCGCCCTCCTGCTCTTCAGTGTTTAAAACAGAGCAATCGCGCTTTCTCTGATATGCAGGCATTTTGGATAAAATATTTGCTATGGAGTTATCCATTACTGCCGTCAATTGTTGCATAGTAATAAGCATTGGCACGCTAGAAGTACTAGGGGCCTCCTGCGTGGGCAAAACTGGCATAAACACAGAAGGAGATGATGTAGAACTATGTCTACTCCCTTCATCTGATGAATCATCTTGGGCAACTTTACTATCTGTGGCAGTACTGTCCTTACTTTGTTTGGACGCTATGGCACAATTATCACACAATTTTGAAGGGGGAGACACATTGATCTTCAAACATATAGAACATAGCTTATCTGAAGGAGCAGACATGTTAAACAGGCTTAAACTTGTCAAGAAAGTACAAAAAACGTTTTAAAACAAAACCGTTACTGTCTCTTTAAATTTTAAACAGTGCACACTTTATTACTGAATATGTGAAAAAGTATGAAGGAATTGTTCAAAATTTACCAAATTTTCACCACAGTGTCTTAAAGCATTAAAAGTATTGCACACCAATTTTCAGAGCATTAACCCTTAAAATAAAGAAACCGGAGCCTGTTACAGTTTTAACCCCTCTACAGTCCCAGCTACAGCCTTTGCTGCGACTTTACCAAACCCAGGGGGGAATACGATACCAAAAGAAGCCTTCTAGGAACTTTTCCAACCACTTTCAGATCCACACACATGCATCTGCATGTCTTGCTCTCAAAAGTAACTGTGCAGTAATGGCGCGAAAATGAGGCTCAGCCTACAACTGGGAAGGCCCTTCCTGACTGGAAAGGTGTCTAACTCAGTGCCTGACGTTAAAAAACGTTCCCCAAGCTTATAAGTGTGAATTTCAGACATAAACATGTATAAAATGCTCAAATAAATCAATCGATTTTGCCCATAAAAGTGTCTACCAGTTTTATAGCCCATATTAAGCCCTTTATTCTGTTTGAGACTAAGAAAATGGCTTACCGGTCCCCATGAGGGGAAAATGACAGCCTTCCAGCATTACACAGTCTTGTTAGAAATATGGCTAGTCATACCTTAAGCAGAAAAGTCTGCTAACTGTTTCCCCCAACTGAAGTTACTTCATCTCAACAGTCCTATGTGGAAACAGCAAACGATTTTAGTTACTGCTGCTAAAATCATCTTCCTCTCACAAACAGAAATCTTCCTCTTTTTCTGTTTCAGAGTAAATAGTACATACCAGCACTATTTTAAAATAACAAACTCTTGATAGTAGAATAAAAAAAACTACAACTAAACACCACATACTCTTAACCATCTCCGTGGAGATGTTGCCTGTGCAACGGTAAAGAGAATGACTGGGGTGGGCGGAGACTAGGAGGGACTATATGGACAGCTTTTGCTGGGACTCTTTGCCATTTCCTGTTGGGGAAGAGATATTCCCACAAGTAAGCATGACGCCGTGGACCGGACACACCAATGTTGGAGAAATCAATTGAGCACCATGCCACAGCTCTGCTGAGGCTCCTACCTGCCCTTAAATACGATTTTGTGCAGGAATAACCCCTTTGAAATGGTTCTCAGATGCCAGAGGACTCTTCTAGGGAAGCTGGATGTCTCAGTCTGTATTAAAACTGCAGAGTTAGAGTGCTAAAATAGGCCCCTCCCACCATGTACTGGATGTCAGAGGGGCCTTAAGAAAATACTCCTGGGAGTATCTGACTAGCCATGTGGAAACTAGGCCCCAAATAAAGACTTATCTCCCTCAGAGAAAAAAACGTCCTATTTATGAAATCATGTAAACGTTTTGTCACTAAGCAATATGAATATTAACATGAGTAATACCCTGTTATGTAAGCATGATCCCAGTCGCTGTTAAATCACTGCATCGGGCTTACCTCAAATACACAAGGCTCTGTCAGCATTTTCTAGAACTTATTCCTCTCTCTAGAAATACAAATACTGAACATACCTCAAAGCAGGTAATCTGTTGGCCGTTGCCCCAACTGAAGTTTTCCCATATTCATCAGTTATGTGTGAGAACAGCAATGGACCTTAGTTACAAACCGCTAAGATCATCAAATCTCCAGGCAGAATTCTTCTTCTAATTTCTGCCTGAGAGAAAAACAAAACGCCGGTACCGTTTAAAAATAACAAACTCTTGATTGAAGGTAAAACTACACTAAGTCACCACATATCTCTTGATACTTCCATTCTTGTCGAGAGTTGCAAGAGAATGACTGGGGGTGGCAGTTAGGGGAGGAGCTATATAGACAGCTCTGCTGTGGGTGTCCTCTTGCAACTTCATGTTGTTGGGAAGGAGAATATCCCACAAGTAATGGATGAACCCGCGGACTGGATACACCTTACAAGAGAAATAACAATTAATGAATCAACTATGTGTTAAGATTCATATGTGATATTATACTATATTATTATGTCTAACAATTCTGGCTTCTAACCTTCATTACAACACTAGTGTAAAGATCTGTATATAAGCTTATTATGATCCAGTTCTATGGTATTCTAGTATGTATGGAGAGAGTGGTGTGTACTCAGTGGACACACCACGCCCTTAGGGGGCGCTTCCTCAGTTCCAATATAATAGGTGATATGGTAGTGCTTGTAATGTCTCGACAGAAAAAAACAGGCCTAAATCTAGAAATATGATAATAGCAACAATTATAAAACTATAAATAAAACCCTAAAAAATCTAAAATGTGGACATAAGTAACCACAATGCTGAAAATGATAATAGTAAAAAACTATATATATATATATATATATATATATATATGAGAATATATATATATATATATTGCTAGAACATAAACATAGATTGGAAAAAATATTGAAACCAATTCAAAACCAAATAATGGTAATGTGAAAGTCTATGAGTCCAGGGTAATGACAATTCCCAGATGTTTGAGGCTGCACTCTATCAAAGGATGGCTATCCTGTAGTATGGAATCTAAAAAAAGAATAAAAAACAGAGGCGCCACCATGGCCTAAAATCGCCAGTACAGGTAAAATGAGCAGCAATATGAGAATGTGAATACTCACAAACATAAAGCACCCCACTGGTGCTAGTAGAGCAGACTGACACTTCTCAGTGGTTCAGCACACTGTATCCAAAGCGCAGAGACAGTCAGGAATCCTCTGACACTCCAATGTATATGTGCCTATGGATAAAGGAAAAAGCAACACGACATGGCCCAATATCATCAAGACAAGGGGAAAATAATACCAATTGCTTGAACTTACAAGATGGTGGGCACCTGCAGGTGCAATCTCAGCAAACTGGAGCCAAAACGTCGCCCAGTAGACTTAAAATACTGTGTATTGTATAGCCTGATGAAACAGCCCTGAGTAGGCTGAGAAACTAGTTGCTGTGTTAATAAAGACTTTTTATACTTTTATACACTTGCTATTGTGTGTATTTTTTTTTTTCACCTCCTGTGATAAATTATATCGTTGATCCTGGTTCCTGTTGAGGATTGCTGTTTTAAGTCTACTGGGCGACGTTTTGGCTCCAGTTTGCTGAGATTGCACCTGCAGGTGCCCACCATCTTGTAAGTGCAAGCAATTGGTATTATTTTCCCCTTGTCTTGATGATATTGGGCCATGTCGTGTTGCTTTTTCCTTAATCCATAGGCACATATACATTGGAGTGTCAGAGGATTCCTGACTGTCTCTGCGCTTTGGATACAGTGTGTTGAACCACTGAGAAGTGTCAGTCTGCTCTACTAGCACCAGTGGGGTGCTTTATGTTTGTGAGTATTCACATTCTCATATTGCTGCTCATTTTACCTGTACTGGCGATATTAGGCCATGGTGGCGCCTCTGTTTTTTATTCTTTTTCAGTTCTATGGTATATTCAATTATCAAGCTTGTCTAATTTGTGTGGTAATGTGTTAACGATTTTGGAGGTGTGGTATAACTGACCAATGAGCTATCTATGTATCATTTTAAACTCAAATTAACAGCTGTTCCAGCAGGTTTATGAATACGGCTCACGCCGAACGCGTAAAACCTGTTCTTTTTACTGATGTCTCAACATGTCGACTTTTTAATGGATTAATAAAGCCTATATTTTATCTGCTTTTGGGAATTAACTTTTTCTTTTATTTTTTGAATTTACGCTTAAAGGACGACAAGGCGTCCTTTCTCCCTCCATTCCCATTCGCTTACATACTTGCAGCTGTACCTGTTGTACTTGTTGTTCCCGGAAAACCTCCCACAACGGATCAGGCTTAGTTACGCTTGGGCGACAGACACCTACAAGGATTGGCTCTATCACCACCCACGCGATCGCCTTCTGCTTCAGCATTGGAGGAGACATGCACCAGGAAGTGTGAAGGAGGACTACGAGTGCCGCAGAGCCCTGTTAACACGTACGGGTGTTAAGTTTTACAGGCTGTGGTCTAAAGTCCCCGGTTCTCTTGCTGAATATATGAGGTGAGCAGGAGGAGTTTTTTCATTTGCTCCGATCCGCTTCTGTGGATGTTCATCGTAAGGGAGAATACTGGACGTGGGTGAGTGTTTAAAATACGTGTCTGACCATTGACAAGACTGTCTTTAACCTTTCTGTGTACTGGAAGCGCCATTCATTTTACATACTTTGCCTATCGGAGGTTTTGCTGTTGATACCTATGTGGTTAGGACTTTTTCGTTGTTTACCTCCTGAATTTCTTTATTACAATTTAGTCTTAAACCTGTCCCTCACACTCTTTAAGGGACAGTAAAGTCACTATTAAACTGCCATAAATCAAATAGAGGGGAACATTTTAAACAAATATCCAAATTACGCCTATTATCAAATTAGCTTCATTGTCTTCATATCTTTTGTTAAAGAGTAACCCTATGTAGGCTCATAGGAAATTAAGAGTGTGCACGTGCCTTTAGCAGTCTATGGCAGAAGTGTTTGAAACACTGTGTGTATATATATATATATACAGTATATATATATATATATATATATATATATATACAGTATATATATATATATATATATATATATATACAATATATATATTACATACATTGTTAAAAATACTGCTGCCACAGAGTACTAAAGGCACATGCACCTTCCTGAGCTCCTATAAGTCTACCTAGTTTTACTCTTTAACAAAGGGTACCAAAAGAATGAAGCAATTTAGATAAGAGAAATAAATTGGAAAGTTCACAAATGCATAATGTGTCTAAACCATGAAAGTTTATGTTTGCCTTTCTGTCCCTTTTAAGTGACATATGCATAAACATGTTCATAGGCACAGCTCCTGAATAATGACACTATTGGTGCTTACCTGATAAATATCCTCTGGCTATGCTATACATGTTAAAGTGTACCTACGTATAGCCTGTAGACTACTTACCTGACACACGCTCTACTGTGCTTACCCAGCTGCAGACTTAATGCATCCAGTAGAGAGCCCATTCAGTACTGTATAAAAACAGCAAATGATTTTCCATGGGAGTAAAACAACGAAGCCAAGCAGGAGGAAGCAAGGGACCAATCCCTGAGACAACTGTGGCAGGCTAGTGACCAAAACTTCTGCAGGGGGATTACTATACACAGCCTTGGTAATCTTTTGTACTCCTCTCTTCTTTGAAAGGTCACATA